>NC_088212.1:38133143-38415643 GCF_036934945.1 Oncorhynchus masou masou
ACTCACTTATCTCCCATTTGTATTTTAGTCTACGAGAGAGATTACGAATGATGATAGAGCCTAAATGTCCAAGAAACAAATGAAATGTAATTTATGTGCTTAATTGCAAAAACACATATTTCATGCTGTTTTATCACAAACATGATTTTTTTTTGTGGACCTGAGTTAAGATGTAGATAAAGGATATATAAATGCAGCCAGAGAAAAAACATGACATACGGTATACTCTAGTCCAGGACATATTTTAAGTAAGCACTCTTTTTCTGATGTGATAACTGTAGCTTCTATTTCCCAAAAAATATATTACAGCACTCATGACCTCTAGTGGCTAACATTATTAGTACAGTTTTCAGCCAAGCTCAATTGCTCTTGCTCAGTGGTTCCCAAACTGTTTATAGTCCCATACCCCTTCAAATATTCGATACATTTATTAAACATAAGAATGAGTGTGAGTTTTTGCCACAACCCGACTCTTGGGAAGTGACAAAGAGCTCTTATAGGACCAGGGCACAAACAATAATGTAATAATAATAATCAATAATTCTGCTCTTTATTTCACCATCTTACATATAAAACCTTATTTGTTAATTGACAATTGTGAATATCTCACCACAAGTTAATGAGAATGTGTGCTTTGAAAGGACGCACATAACTCTGCAATGTTGGGTTGTATTGGAGAGAGTCTCAGTCTTAAATCATTTTCCACACAGTCTGTGCCTGTATTTAGTTTTCATTCTAGTGAGGGCTGAGAATCCACTCTCACATAGGTACGTGGTTGCAAAGGGTATCAGTGTCTTAACATCGCAATTTACCAAGGCAGGATACGCTGAGCGCAGCCTAATCCAGAAATCTGGCAGTGGCTTCTGATTAAATTCAATTTTCACAGAACCACTTGTTGCAATTTCAATGAGGCTGTCTTGTTCAGATATCAGTAAGTGGACTGGAGGCAGGGCATGAAAGGGATAACGAATCCAGTTGTTTGTGTCATCTGTTTGGGAAAGTACCTGCGTAATTGTGCACCCAACTCACTCAGGTGCTTCGCTATATCACATTTGACATTGTCCGTAAGCTTGAGTTCATTTGCGCACACAAAAAATCATAAAATGATGGAAAGACCTGTGTGTTGTCCTTGTTAATGCAGACAGAGAAGAGCTTCAACTTCTTAATCATAGCCTCAATTTTGTCCCGCACATTGAATATAGTTGTGGAGAGTCCCTGGAATCCTAGATTCAGATCATTCAGGCGAGAAAAAACATTACCCAGATAGGCCAGTCGTGTGAGAAACTCGTCATCATGCGAGTGGTCAGACAAGTGAAAATTAGGGTCAGTAAAGAAAACTTTAAGCTCGTCTCTCAATTAACAAAAAAGTGTCAATACTTTGCACCTTAATAAACTGTGCACTGTGTGTTGTAAAAGCGTTACATGGTCGCTGCCCAAATCTTTGCATAGTGCAGAAAATACAGGAGAGTTCAGGGGCCTTGCTTTAACAAAGTTAATCATTTTCACTGTAGTATCCAAAACGTCTTTCAAGCTGTCAGGCATTCCCTTGGCAGCAAGAGCCTCTTGGTGGATGCTGCAGTGTACCCAAGTGGCATCAGGAGAAACTGCTTACACGCGCGTTACCACTCCACCATGTCTCCCTGTCATGGCTTTTTTACCAGATACCAACACATCTTGACCACCAAAGTCCATTTGGTATCACAAAGCTGTCCAGTACGTTAAAAATATCCTCTCATGTTGTCCTGGTTTCCAGTGGTTTGCAGAAGAGGATGTCTTCCTTAATTCACCCCCATAAACTTAACAGCAATATACCTGGAGCTGTGCCAGGTATGACTCATCCAGCTGTAACGCCTACAATTCACTGGCTTGTATGCGAAGCAGTAATTGTTTCAAAACATCTCCTGCCATGTCACTGATGCATTGTGAAACAGTGTTGTTTGATGAAGGCATTACCTGTATAGTTTTTTTTGCCTTTTCCCCCAGCATTGTCCCAGCCATATCTGCGGTAGCAGGAAGAATTAAGTCCTCCACAATAGTATGGGGCTTGCCTGTCCTAGCCACTTGGTAGCTCACCATATAAGACGCTTCTTGCCCCTTCTTATTCATTGTATCTGTTGCTTTTACAAGACTTACTACACAAAAGTCGTCTTAATTCTTAATTCACTTTCACTTTTACAAGACTTACTACACAAAAGTCGTCTTAATTCTTAATTCCCTTATTTTTCAAATTGTCATGCTTTGTTTCTAAATGTCTCCGCAAGAGTGAAGGTTTCATCGAGTTGTGAGATAGTACTTTTTCACATATAACACACTGTGGCTGAGGAAAGGCACTCTCCCAATATAAGCGAACACCAAATCAATGTAGTTCTCATCATATTTGCACCTCTTCGATGGACCAACATCCCTGTCTGTTGTTCGGTGCTTTCCCGGGTAAGGGGGCAGTAGCTCTTCGGCTGCATCAGATTTACAACTGTCAGTGTCCATGCTAGCTGGGCTAACAACAAATGTAGAATTACTGATGCTAGCATTGGATGTACTCGTGGAAGCAGAACAACTTGTTTCGTCGACAGGTGCAGGTGTAGTACTGCTGGTAGTGGCAGTTCTACCAGTAGAGCTGGTATGTGTTTCTATGGATGCGGGCCTTGCATTTTTTAAACCATTTATCAATTTCCGAGCAAACGGAATGAGCAGCAGCTACATTTGGCTACATACTGACTGTTAGTTGAATTCCCGCGAGAGAGTAATGGTTAATGTGATTGGATGTTAATTATTTGATTAGGAAACCTGTATTTGACATTGTGTTGTTATTTCGCTGACCACTAGATGGTTTAATTAGATTTTTGGCAGTGAAACGAGGCTACTCAGGCAAGAAAAAAACCTCACCCAAATGTATAGCCCCGTTGGAAAATATAATTGGACTTTATTTTAATTTTTATGTGAATCACATTTTTATTTGGCGTACCCCCGACGGCATTTTGCAACCATTACCTGAGACCATAAACCTCAAGTAAATCTATCTAGCGACGATTTGGTTAGGTACATAGGTGAACTTTAAGATGAATGCACTAAATCGCTTTGGATAAGAGTGTCTGCTAAGTAAAAAATGTGTATGTGGGATTCAATTGATTAACGATACACATTGTAATTTATTTTCAGTAATGGAAAAGGTATCCAATTATCATACTTGAGTAAAAGTAAAGATACCTTAATAGAATATGACTCAAGTAAAAGTGAGTCACCCAGAAAAATACTCTGAGTAAAAGTCAAAGTATTTGGTTTTAAATATACTTAAATATCAAAAGTAAAAGTATAAATAAGTTCAAATTGCTTATAATTAGCACATCAGACAGATATTTTACGGATAGCCAGGGGCACACTACAACACAGACATCATTTACAAACAAAGCATTTGTGTTTAGTCAGTCCTCCAGATCAGAGGCACTAGGGATGACCAGAGATGTTCTCTTGATAAGTGAGTGAATTAAACCATTTTCCTGTCCTGCTAAGCATTGAAAATGTACTTTTGGATGTCAGGGAAAATGTATGGAGTAAAAAGTAAAATTATTTTCTTTAGAATGTAGTGGAGTAAAATTAAAAGTTGTCAACAATATAAATAGTAAAGTAAAGTACAGATACCTGAAAAAAACGACTTAAGTAGTACTTTAAAGTATTTTTACTGAAGTACTTTACACCACTGTTTATTTTAAGTGCCTCATTCTATTGTAAATCGGATGTGTTATCTACTGTAACATTGTAACATATCAGATATGACCACACGTAAAACACATCACTATGAAAAGCTTGGAAGAGAGTGCTGGAGTAATAAGGGTCCCCGAACGTGAGTTGATGGGTGACATGAAAAAGGTGGGTCCTTGCTCCCAATTATCTCTAACGTAGCTAAATTCAGACGAGGAAACAAAGGACTTAATGTTCACACAGAGAACTGGAAGGTTATTGTGAAGAAAGGTTATTGTGAAGACGAACAGTAAACGCCAAGGAACAAATGAGAGTGAGTGTAGCTGCAGGCGCAATATCAACACACAAACTCTACCTGTGGGCTAGCGGACTAAACTCCATTCCATGGTGATGGAACTTAACCAACGGCGTAGAGCCGAGACCAGGCTTTGTGGAATCTAGCTCCGACTATATCGATTCGCCCTACATCAAATCAAATCAAATGTATTTATATAGCCCTTCGTACATCAGCTGATATCCCAAAGTGCTGTACAGAAACCCAGCCTAAAACCCCAAACAGCAAGCAATGCAGGTGTAGAAGCACGGTGGCTAGGAAAAACTCCCTAGAAAGGCCAAAACCTAGGAAGAAACCAAGAGAGGAACCAGGCTATGAGGGGTGGCCAGTCCTCTTCTGGCTGTGCCGGGTGGAGATTATAACAGAACATGGCCAAGATGTTCAAATGTTCATAAATGACCAGCATGGTCAAATAATAATAATCACAGTAGTTGTCGAGGTTGCAGCAAGTCAGCACCTCAGGAGTAAATGTCAGGTGGCTTTTTATAGCCAATCATTAAGAGTATCTCTACCACTCCTGCTGTCTCTAGAGAGCAAAAAACAGCATGTCTGGGACAGGTAGCACGTCTGATGAACAGGTCAGGATTCCATAGCCGCAGGCAGAACAGTTGAAACTGGAGCAGCAGCATGGCCAGGTGGACTGGGGACAGCAAGGAGTCCTCATGCCAGGTAGTCCTGAGGCATGGTCCTAGGGCTCAGGTCCTCCGAGAGAGAGAAAGAGAGAATTAGAGAGAGCATACTTAAATTCACACAGGACACCGCATAAGACAGAAGTACTCCAGATATAACAAACTGACCCTAGCCCCCTGACACATAAACTACTGCAGCATAAATATTGGAGGCTGAGACAGGAGACACTGTGGCCCCATCCGATGATACCCCCAGGCAGGACCAAACAGGAAGGATATAACCCCACCCACTTTGCCAAAGCACAGCCCCCACACCACTAGAGAGATATCTTCAACTACCAACTTACCATCCTGAGACAAGGCCGAGTATAGCCCACAAAGATCTCCGCCACGGCACAACCCAAGGCGGGGCGCCAACCCAGACAGGAAGATCACATCAGTGACTCAACCCACTCAAGTGATGCACCCCTCCTAGGGACAGCATGAAAGAGCACCAGTAAGCCAGTGACTCAGCCTCTGTAATAGGGTTTGAGGCAGAGAATCCCAGTGGAAAGAGGGGAACCGGCCAGGCAGAGACAGCAAGGGCGGTTCGTTGCTCCAGAGCCTTTCCGTTCACCTTCACACTCCTACACTCAATGATATGACCCACTGAAGAGATGAGTCTTCAGTAAAGACTTAAAGGTTGAGACCGAGTCTGCGTCTTTCACATGGGTAGGCAGACCATTCCATAAAAATGGAGCTCTATAGGAGAAAGCCCTGCCTCCAGCTGTTTGCTTAGAAATTATAGGGACAATTAGGAGGCCTGCATCTTGTGACCGTAGTGTACTTGTAGGTATGTACGGCAAGACCAAATCAGAGAGAAAGGTAGAAGCAAGCCCATGTAATGCTTTGTAGGTTAGCAGTAAAACCTTGAAATCAATTTAAAGAGGAGTCCGTAATTTGCTTTCTAATAATTATTATATTTTCCTCAAAATAGTTCATAAATGTATTACTGCTGTGATAAAGTGCGTCTCGGTGAGAGGTGTAGGAGTCAGGCGCAGGAGAGCAGGGATTTTCTTTGAGAAGCGTGTTTAATGTAGAGATCTGTACACATAGTCCACCAATACAAAATTGGCCCAGATGAATGTCCAAACAACGCGCTTAAAGGAAACCAAACTCGGGTGTCAGTACACGGAGGAACAACCACAGTTCTGACACTACATACACATACGTCAATGCGAAAACAATAAACCGCATAGAATACTCACAAACTTAATCCTGCACGAATTACGACAGGTAACAGGTGCCCTATATACCCACAGAAATCAAAGCAATTAAAACCAGGTGTGAAAAGGAACACAGACAAAAGAACCAGAAAATGAAAAAGGGATCGGTAGCGGCTAGTAAACCGGAGACGCCGGTAGAAGTCGTGACAACTGCTGAAGTGAAAGTCATCCTCACTTGGGGAATGTTGCTTTTTAGTTAGCTTTGAGACAGTATCAAAAATACATTTCGGATTGTTCTTATTTTCCTCAATTAAGTTGGAAAAATGGATGATCGAGCAGCAGTGAGGGCTCTTGGATACTGCACAGTACTGTCTTTCCAAGCTAGACTTCCAGTTTGGTGTGGCGCCATTTCCGTTCCAATTTTCTGGAAGCTTGCTTCAGAGCTCGGGTATTTTCTGTATACCAGGGAGCTAGTTTTAGGGGTGCAACTACATCTAGGGTATTGCGCAAGTTTAAATTGAGTTCCTCAGTTAGGTGGTTAACTGATTTTTGTTATCTGACGTCCTTGGGTAGGCAGAGGGAGTCTGGAAGGGCATCAAGGAATCTTTGTGTTGTCTGTGAATTTATAGCATGACTTTTGATGCTCCTTGGTTGGGGTCTGAGCAGATTATTTGTAGCAATTGCAAACATAATAAAATGGTGGTCCAATAGTCCTGGATTTTGAGGAAAAACATTAAGATCCACAACATTTATTCCATGGGACAAAACTAGGTCCAGAGTATGACTGTGACAGTGAGTAGGTCCAGAGACATGTTGGACAAAACCCACTGAGTCGATGATGGCTCCGAAAGCCTTTTGGAGTGGGTCTGTGGACTTTTTCATGTGAATATTAAAGTCACCAAAAATTTGAATATTATCTGCTATGACTAAGGTCCGATAGGAATTCAGGGAACTCAATGAGGAACGCTATATGGCCCAGGAAGCCTGTAAACAGGAGCTATAAAAAGTGATTGAGTAGGCTGCATAGATTTCATGACTTGAAGCTCAAAAGACGAAAATATAATTTATGTTTTGTAAATTGAAATTTGCCATCGTAAATGTTAGCAACACCTCTGCCTTTGCGGGATGCACGGGGGATATGGTCACTAGTGTAACCAGGAGGTGAGGCCTCATTTAACACAGTAAATTAATCAGGCTTAAGCCATGTTTCAGTCAGGTCAATCACATCAATATTATGATCAGTGATTAGTTCATTGACTATAACTGCCTTTGAAGTAAGGGATCTAACATTAAGTAGCCCTATTTTGAGATGTGAGGTATCACGATCTCTTTCAATAATGGCAGAAATGGAGGAGGTCTTAATCCTAGTGAGATTGCTAAAGCGAACACTGCATGTTTAGTTTTGCCCAACCTAGGTCGAGGCACAGATACGGTCTCAATGGGGATAGCTGAGCTGACTACACTGACTGTTCTAGTGGCAGACTCCACTAAGCTGGCAGGCTGGCTAACAGCCTGCTGCCTGGCCTGCACCCTATTTCTTTGTGGAGCTAGAGGAGTTAGAGCCCTGTCTATGTTGGTAGATAAGATGAGAGCACACCTCCAGCTAGGATGGAATCCGTCACTCCTCAGCAGGCCAGACTAGGTCCTGTTTGTGGGTGAGTCCCAGAAAGAGGGCCAATTATCTACAAATTCTATCTTTTGGGAGGGGCAGAAAACAGTTTTCAACCAGCGATTGAGTTGTGAGACTGCTGTAGAGCTCATCACTCCCCCTAACTGGGAGGGGGCCAGAGACAATTACTCGATGCCGACACATCTTTCTAGCTGATTTACACGCTGAAGCTATGTTGCGCTTGGTGACCTCTGATTGTTTCATCCTAACATCGTTGGTGCCGACGTGGATAACAATATCTCTATTCTCTACACTCGCCAGTTTTAGCTTTAGCCAGCACCATCTTCAGATTAGCCTTAATGTTGATAGCCCTGCCCCTGGTAAACAGTGTATGATCGCTGGATGATTAGTTTTAAGTCTAATGCTGCGGGTATTGAAGTCGCCAATGACTAGGGTTTTCAATTTGTCAGCGCTAATGGTGGGAAGCTTCGGCGTCTCAGACCCCGTAACGGGAGGAGTAGAGACCAGAGAAGGCTCGGCCTCTGACTCCGACCCGCTGCTTAATGGGGAGAACCGGTTGAAAGTTTCTGTCGGCTGAATGAGCGACACCGATCAATACTTAAAAGTACAATTATTAAACACCCACCTTGTCCTCTGTATTTGCATGCCTTTCTTTGTTTGCGGAATTCCAAACTTTTTAAATATTTTAAATACCACCACTGACTGTTTCCTTTAGATTTAATGGCCATTTGCGCTGAGTTGCCATCTTTGAGGAACAGCAATAAGCAACCAGTTCGAGGGTGTATACCTGTATGTCAACAGTAGGCTGCTAATTATGTGATAATAGTCAATTCACCAACGACAACAAAGCATGTTGAATGAATAGTAGCCTAGTAGTCAGACCTAACTTGATGAATTAGGTCAGGGATGGAGATCTGAAACAAGCTCATATACAGTGATTTAGAAAGTATTCAGACCCCTTGACTTTTCCCAAATGTTGTTATGTTACAGCCTTATTTTAAAATTGATTCAAATGTTTTCCCTCATCAATCTAAACACAATGCCCCATAATGACAAAGCAAAAACAGGTTTTTAGGCATTTTTGCTAATTTATATATATATTTTTTTAAATATCACATTCACATAAGTATTCAGAACCTTTACTCAGTACTTTGTTGAAGCACCTTTGGCAGCAATTACAGCCTCGACTCTACTTGGGAATGACGCTACAAGCTTGGCACACATGTATTTGCGGAGTTTCTCCCATTCTTCTCTGCAGATCCTCTTAAGCTCTGTCAGGTCGAATGGGGAGCGTCGCTGCACAACTATTTTCAGGTCTCTCCAGAGTTGTTTGATTGGGTTCAAGTCCGGGCTCTGGCTGGGCCACTCAAGGACATTCAGAGACTTGTCCCGAAGCCACTCCTGCATTGTCTTGGCTGTATGCTTAGGGTCGTTGTCCTTCTGGAAGGTTCTCCCATCTCCACAACTCTACAGAGGAGCTCTGGAGCTCTGTCAGAATAACCATTGTGTTCTTGGTCACCTCCCCGACTAAAGCCCTTCTCCCTCGATTCCTCATTTTGGCCGGGTGGCCAGCTCTAGGAAGAGTCTTGGTTGTTCCAAACTTCTTCCATTTGAGAATTTTACTTGTCACATGGGCTGAATACTTCAAGTTTATTAGACCTTACAGTGAAATGCTTACTTACAAGCCCTTAACCAACAATGCTTTAAGATGTTTTAAGAAAAAAAGTGTTAAGTAAAAAATAGATAAAAATGTAAAATAAAAGTAACAAATAATTAAACAGCAGCAGTAAAATAACAATAGCAGGCTATATAAAGGGGGTATCAATACAGATAAATGTGTGGTTAGTTGAAGTAATTGAGGTAATATGTACATGTAGGTAAAGTTAAAGTGTCTATGCATAGATAATTAACAGAGTGTAGCAGCAGCGTAAAATAGGGGTCTGGGTAGCCCTTTGATTAGCTGTTCAGAAGCTTGGCAGTAGAGAGAGAGGTTGAAAATGTCAGTGAAGACACTTGCAAGTTGGTCAGCGCATGCTCGGAGTATGCGTCCTGGTAATCCGTCTGGCCCAGCGGCATTGTGAATGTTGACCTGTTTAAAGGTCTTACTCACATCGGCTATGGAGAGTGTGATCACACAGTCATCCGAAACATCTGATGCTCTCATGCATGTTTCAGTGTTACTTGCCTCGAAGTCAGCATAGAAGTAATTTAGCTCGTCTGGTAGGCTCGTGTCACTGGGCAGCTCGTGCTTCCCTTTGTAGTCTGTAATAGTATGCAATCCCTGCCAAATCCAACGAGCTTCAGAGCCGGTGTAGTATGATTCAATTTTTGTTCTGTATTGACGCTTTGCCTGTTTCATGGTTTGTTGGAGGGCAGGTGGGATTTCTTATAAGTTCCTTGAAAACGACAGCTCTACCCTTTAGCTCAGTGTGGATGTAGCCTGTAATCCATGGCTTCTGGTTGGGGTATGTACGTATGGTATACTGTGGGGACGATGTCATCGATGCAATTATTGATGAAGCCAGTGACTGATGTGGTGTACTCCTCAATGCCATCGGAAGAATCCTGGAACCTATTCCGGTCTGTGCAAACAAAACAGTCCTGTAGCTTAGCATCTGCTTCATCTGACCACTTTTTTAGGAAAAGGGGGATACCTAGTCAGTTGTACAACTGAATGCCTTCAACTGACATGTGTCTTGCACATTTAACCCAACCCCTCTGAAACAGAGAGATGGGTTCTTATTGACCGAGTCACTGGTGCTTCCTGCTTTAGTTTTTGCTTATAAGCAGGAATCAGGAGGATAGAATTATAGTCAAATTTGCCAAATGGGGGCGAGGAAGAGCTTTGTACGCCTCTCTGTGTGTGTAGTAAAGGTAGTCTAGAGTCTTTTTTCTCCTCTGGTTGCACATGTAACATGCTGGTAGAAATTAGGTAAAACGGATTTAAGTTTCCCTGCATTAAAGTCCTTGGCCACTAGGAGCGCCTCCTCTGGATGAGCGTTTTCCTGTTTGCTAAAGGCCGCATACAGATCATTGAGTGCGGTCTTAGTGTCAGCATCGGTTTGTGGTGGTAAATAGACAGCTACAAAGAATATAGATTAAAACTCTCTTGGTAAATAGTGTGGTCCCAATATCTCCGTCTCTTTCTCCTGCGAATGACGGCTCGTCTTTTTTTCATTTTTTTTTCACCTTTATTTAACCAGGTAGGCTAGTTGAGAACAGGTTCTCATTTACAACTGCGACCTGGCCAAGATAAAGCATAGCAGTGTGAACAGACAACAACACAAAGAGTAAACATGGAGTAAACAATAAACAAGTCAATTATACAGTAGAAAAAAAGGAAAAAAGAGTCTATATACATTGTGTGCAAAAGACATGAGGAGGTAGGCGAATAATTACAATTTAGCAGATTAACACTGGAGTGATAAATGATCAGATGGTCATGTGCAGGTAGAGATACTGGTGTGCAAAAGAGCAGAAAAGTAAATAAATAAAAACAGTATGGGGATGAGGTAGGTACAGTGCCTTGCGAAAGTATTCGGCCCCCTTGAACTTTGCGACCTTTTGCCACATTTCAGGCTTCAAACATAAAGATATAAAACTGTATTTTTTTGTGAAGAATCAACAACAAGTGGGACACGATCATGAAGTGGAACGACATTTATTGGATATTTCAAACTTTTTTAACAAATCAAGAAACTGAAAAATTGGGCGTGCAAAATTATTCAGCCCCTTTAAGTTAATACGTTGTAGCGCCACCTTTTGCTGCGATTACAGCTGTAAGTCGCTTGGGGTATGTCTCTATCAGTATTGAAGAGAATCATCGAGAGAATGACATTTTTTCACATTCCTCCTTGCAAAACAGCTCGAGCTCAGTGAGGTTGGATGGAGAGCATTTGTGAACAGCAGTTTTCAGTTCTTTCTACAGATTCTCGATTGGATTCAGGTCTGGACTTTGACTTGGCCATTCTAACACCTGGATATTTTTATTTTTGAACCATTCCATTGTAGATTTTGCTTTATGTATTGGATCATTGTCTTGTTGGAAGACAAATCTCCGTCCCAGTCTCAGGTCTTTTGCAGACTCCATCAGGTTTTCTTCCAGAATGGTCCAGTATTTGGCTCCATCCATCTTCCCATCAATTTTAACCATCTTCCCTGTCCCTGCTGAAGAAAAGCAGGCCCAAACCATGATGCTGCCACCACCATGTTTGACAGTGGGGATGGTGTGGTCAGGGTGATGAGCTGTGTTGCTTTTACGCCAAACATAACATTTTGCATTGTTGCCAAAAAGTTCAATTTTGGTTTCATCTGACCAGAGCACCTTCTTCCACATGTTTGGTGTGTCTCCCAGGTGGCTTGTGGCAAACTTTAAACAACACTTTTTATGGATATCTTTAAGAAATGGCTTTCTTTTCGCCACTCTTCCATAAAGGCCAGATTTGTGCAATATACGATTGATTGTTGTCCTATGGACAGACTCTCCCACCTCAGCTGTAGATCTCTGCAGTTCATCCAGAGTGATCATGGGCCTCTTGGCTGCATCTCTGATCAGTCTTCTCCTTGTATGAGCTGAAAGTTTAGAGGGACGGCCAGGTCTTGGTAGATTTGCAGTGGTCTGATGCTCCTTCCATTTCAATATTATCGCTTGCACAGTGCTCCTTGGGATGTTTAAAGCTTGGGAAATCTTTTTGTATCCAAATCCGGCTTTAAACTTCTTCACAACAGTATCTCGGACCTGCCTGGTGTGTTCCTTGTTCTTCATGATGCTCTCTGTGCTTTTAACGGACCTCTGAGACTATCACAGTGCAGGTGCATTTATACGGAGACTTGATTACACACAGGTGGATTGTATTTATCATCATTAGTCATTTAGGTCAACATTGGATCATTCAGAGATCCTCACTGAACTTCTGGAGAGAGTTTGCTGCACTGAAAGTAAAGGAGCTGAATAATTTTGCACGCCCAATTTTTCTGTTTTTGATTTGTTAAAAAACTTTGAAATATCCAATAAATGTCGTTCCACTTCATGATTGTGTCCCACTTGTTGTTGATTCTTCACAAAAAAAATACAGTTTTATATCTTTATGTTTGAAGCTTGAAATGTGGCAAAAGGTCGCAAAGTTCAAGGGGGCCGAATACTTTCGCAAGGCACTGTAAATTGGGTGGGCTATTTACCGATGGACTATGTACAGCTGCAGCGATCGGTTAGCTGCTCAGATAGCAGATGTTTAAAGTTGAAAAAGTCTCCAACTTCAACGATTTTTGCAATTCGTTCCAGTCACACTCAGCAGAGAACTGGAAGGAAAGGCGGCCAAATGAGGTGTTGGCTTTAGGGATGGTCAGTGAGATACACCTGCTGGAGCGCGTGCTACGGGTGGGTGTTGCCATCGTGGCCAGTGAACTGAGATAAGGCGGAGCTTTACCTAGCATGGACTTGTAGATGACCTAGAGCCAGTGGGTCTGGCGACAATTATGTAGCGAGGGCCACCGACTAAAGCATACAGGTCACAGTGGTGGGTGGGATAAGGTGCTTTAGTAACAAAGCGGATGGCACTGTGATAAACTGCATCCAGTTAACTGAGTAGAGTATTGGAAGCTATTTTGTAGATGACATCGCCAAAGTCGAGGATCGGTAGGATAGTCAGTTTTACTAGGGTAAGTTTGGTGGCGTGAGTGAAGGAGGCTTTGTTGCGAAATAGAAAGCAGATTCTAGATTTGATTTTGGATTAGAGATGTTTGATATGAGTCTGGAAGGAGAGTTTACAGTCTAGCCAGACACCTAGGTACTTATAGATGTCCACATATTCTAGGTCGGAACCATCCAGGGTGGTGATGCTAGTCGGGCATGTGTCTGAAGTAAAACCTTCCTGTCCGACTCTTTAAAGACAAAGTATTCCTCCACTACGGGGTGAGTAAATGCTGTCCTGATATTTAGAAGCTCTTTTCAGTCATAAGGCATGGTGGTAGAAACATTATGTACAAAATAAGTTACAAATAACTGCAGGACTCAATTGTGGGACCTTATATAGACAGGTGTGTGCCTTTCCAAATCATGTACAGTCAATTGGATTTAGCACAGGTGGACTCCAATCAAGTTGTAGAAACATCTCAAGGATGATCATTGGAAACAGGATGCACCTGAGCTCAATTTCGAGATTCATAGCAAATGGTCTGAATACTTATGTAAATTAGGGACTTCTGTATTTTATTTGTAGTACATTTGCAAAAATGTCTAAAAACCTGTTTTCGCTTTGTCATTATGGGGTATTGTGTATAGATTGATGAGGGGAAAAAATAATTTCATCCATTTTAGAAAAAGGCTGTAATGTAATAGAATGTGGAAATGGTCAAATGGTCTGAATACTTTCTGAACGCATGTGAACAACAGGCACAACTAAGTTGTTTTTCTCAAAATTTCCGGAATGTCACTTGCATCCACTTATATCAGTAAATTTGTAACAGTCTAAACATTACCAAAATTCTATTTGATAAAATAAGCCTAATTTTATTTGATACTCACTCATAGACCTCCCTACACAAAAGGGCTTATCTCACGCAGACAGATTTTGGGTGGAGTAAATCCTCTCGCTTCGCCTCTTCCGCTCTGCCCCTACCCAACCTTAGCCCTACATCAGCACCACCTTGTCAGAAAATCCTAGGGAGAGCCCTGATTGTGCATTTAAACTTATTTCTTGTTAGCTACTGAAGAGCAGTCAATTAACAAGTACCCATAACTCTATAGCCTACCATTCTTACTGAGGCAGTCTTCTGACATCGTTATTAGGATACAAAAAGTGCATTTGCCTGTGATATGACTAGTATGGTTTTCACACTTGCTGTTGTGGGTGCCACCGCGCTCAATTGGTACTAATACAAATTCTTCAATGTTGGCAGGTCTGAATGTTCTAGTAGACAGCCCTATATATACCCTGTGATCAGTGGTGTAAAGTACTTAAGTAAAAATACTTTTACTTCAATACATTCCTTAAGAAAATATTGTACTTTTTACTCCATACGTTTTCCTTGACACACAAAAGTACTCGTTACATTTTGAATGCTTAGCAGGACAGGACAATAATCCAATTCACGCACTTCTTAACCGAACATCCCTGGTCACCCATACTGCCTCTGATCTGGCTAAGTCACGAAACACACATGCTTCGTTTGTAAATTATGTCTGAATGAGTGTGCCCCTGGCTATCCGTAAATTTTAAAAAACAAGAAATTGGTGGTTTCTGGTTTGCTTTATATAAGGAATGTACTTATATTTATATTATATTTACTTATACTTTTACTTTTGATACTTAAGTACATTTTAGCAATTACATTTATGTTTGATACTTAAGTATATTTTAAACCAAATACTTTTAGACTTTTACTCAAGTAGAATTTTACTGGGTGACTTTGACTTTTACTTGAGTCATTTTCTATTAAGGTATCTTTACTTTTACTCAAGTATGACAGTTGGGTACTTTTTTCCACCACTGGCTGTGATATTCTCTCAGGTCTAGACTGATAGCAGACAGTCCTATATATAACATGTGATATTCTCTCGGGTCTAGACTGCTAGCAGACAGTCCTGTATATAACCTATGATATTCTCTCAGGCCTAGACTGCTAGCAAGACAACCCTGTATACACTTGAGTATACTAAACATTAGGATCACCTTCCTAATATTGAGTTGCACCCCAGAACAGCCACATTTTGTCAGGTCATGGACTCTACATGGTGTCGAAAGTGTTCCACATGGATGCTGACCCATGTTAACCCCAATGCTTCCCAAAATTGTGTCAAAATGTCTGGATATCCTTTAGGTGGTGGACCATTCTTGATGCACACAGGAAACTGTTGAAAGAGTTATTTTAAAACAGCAGCTTTGCCGTTCTTGACACAAACCAGTGCGCCCGGCACCTACTACCATACCCTGTTCAAAGTCACTTACATTTTTTGTCTTGCCCATTCACACTCTGAATGGCAGATATACACAATCCATGTCTCAAGGCTTAAGAATCCTTCTTTAACCTGTCTCCTCCCCTTCATCTACACTGATTGAAGTGGATTTAACAAGTGACATTAATAAGGGATTATAGCTTTCACCTGTATTCACCTTGTCAGTCTGTTTCACGGAAAGAGAAGTTTTCATAATGTTTTATATACTCAGTCTATAGCTTGTGATATTCTCTCAGGCCTAGACTGTACTAGCAGGCAGCACCGCACAACCCGTTTTCTCTCTATGGAGCAGGGATGTTCAACTCTTACTCTATGAGGTCCTGAGCTGGTTTTCTTTTTTACCTGGTCATTCATTTCATACGCCTGGTGTCTCAGGTCTAAACCAGTCCCTGATTAAAGAAGAACAATGAAAAAATGCAGTGGGTCAGGCATCAAGGTCCAGAGTTGAGTTTGAAGGCTGCAGATGTTCCAGCCCAACTGAGTGGAATGGCTGAGAGACTAAGCCTGTTTGTCAACAAACACCTCACAGGTAGGTTTACAACAGCTGTGTGCATACCAAATGTTTCAAGTTGAATTAGTCATATGTACAGGATACACATGGTATACACCGTCCAACGTGATGCTTACTTGCAGGTTCCTTCTCGACAATGCAACAATAAGAAATAATAAAAGATAACAATATGAACATAAAGTAAATGGCTCAGTAGAATAAAATACACATTTTAGTATAAGTATAATACAGGAAGACACAATTTATAGTACAATATTCACACATGTATCATAGAAAGGGGTGAATGATAGCGGGCAAGTGTTTAAATTGCGCACTATTAGCAAATTAAATGGCACCCTATTCCTGTGTACTATAAAGGGATTGCACTGCCATTTGGGACTCAGCCATGAAGTTTGCTTGCTGTACACTAAGGTCATTACTGACCAAGATGTTTCATGAGCTGAAATAAAAGATCCCAGAAATGTTCCATGTGCACAAAAAGCTTATTTCTCTCAAATGTTGTGCACTCATTTGTTTACATTCCTGTTAATAAGCATTGCACCTAGTTGTGATATTTCACCTTTATTTAACCAGGTAGGCCAATTGAGAACAAGTTCTCATTTACAACTGCGACCTGTCCAAGATAAAGCAAAGCAGTGTGACAAAAATAACAACACAGAGTTACACAATTGGCATGCTGACTGCAGGCATGTCCACCAGAGCTCTTGCCAGAGAATTGAATGTTCATTTCTCTACCAGAATTTGGCAGTACGTCCAACCAGCCTTACAACCGCAGACCACGTGCATGGCGCCATGTGGGCGAGTGGTTTGCTGACGTCAACGTTGTGAACAGAGTGCCCCATGCTGGCGGTGGGGTTATGGTATGGGCAGGCATAAGCTACGGACAACGAACACAATTGCATTTTATCAATGTCAATTTCAATGCACAAAGATAGCGTGACGGGATCCTGAGGACCAGTGTCGTGCCATTCATCCGCCTACAAAACTGCATGTTTCAACATGATAATTCACGGACGCATGTCGCAAGCATCAGCACACAATTCCTGGAAGCTGAAAATATCCCAGTTCTTCAATGGCCTGCATACTCACCAGACATGTCACCCATTGAGCACGTTTGGGATGCTTTGGATCGATGTGTACGACAGCGTGTTCCAGTTCCTGCCAATATCCAGTAACTTCACACAGCCATTGAAGAAGAGTGGAACAACATTCCACAGGCCACATTCAACAGTCTGAACAACTCTATGCGAAGGAGATGTGTCACGCTGCATGAAGCAAATGGTGGTCACACCAGATACTGAGTGGTTTTCTGATCCACACCCTACCTTTTTTAAGGTATCTGTGACCAACAGATGCATATCTGTATTCCCAGTCATGTGAAATCCATAGATTAGGGCCAAGAGAAGTTATTTAAATTGACTGATTTCCTTATTTGAACCGCAACATGCAAAATCTGTTGCATGTTGCGTTTGATCAATTTCCCACAAACAAAAAGGGCGTCTCAACACAGAGTTGAGAGTTAGAATAGTAGAATACCCAAGGTGCAATTTCAAAATGTGTTTATGCTTTAGCAGTTTTTCTCTTATGTCAGTCAGTGATAGTCACTCAATTGGCCATGTCAGCAAAAAAAACATGTAGATTGGTATATTAGTCTAGCAGCCAGCTATCTAAACTTGTGGTAATCATGGTCGAATAACCGCCCGGCCATTGATTTTGTTAATCAGTCTGACTTCGATATCATATTAAAAACTGAAAACATTGTGTAGAATTGCATGAAATGACCTGTTAAGTTGCTAAATCTTCTCTCCACCCCATGACAAAATGTGTAGAATTGCAACAAACTTGTTTAAAACAGCAACATTTTCTCTACACCCCATGGCAAAATGTGTAGGATTGTATGAAATAATAATGACAAAGTAAACAATACACCTAACAAAGTAAACAATACACATGCACTTCTAAATGTAATTTGACTGACTAATATAGTCATATTTGATTATTGACCGCCACCCCTACATACATAGCTTCTGCCTCTAAATGCCATGCCTATGAAGGGTAGGACCTAATGGTCTTTGTTTGTTTTTCCTATGAGTCCTTCAACCTCGAGCACAAGGTGGCGCCAGTTTGATGTAATTCGTGTTCACAGCTTCAATGTTTTTACAATATTACAATTCCAGGCTGCCATAGGACAAAAATAAAACTAACACCATTGGGGTGTGCACCATATTTACATTGAATTCCAAGGTGAAGTTTTCTCACAAAAGTTATATCAAATCAAATAAATTGCTGTAGAATTTGTAGAGTGCAGGCAGTGTCGGATCGTGCAGAAGATATTTCCGGAGGTCAGGGTGTTGGGAGTGTGGGCAGGCTTAGCGATGGGCTGGTCCAGGCGCGCTCAACGATGAAAAACAACGGGGATATATACCAACCGCCACAGTAGAGGCAGACATAGCGGAATCACCAAGCACTGTAAACATTAGCGTTGCATTTTAATTCCTGCAGATAGTGTTACTTGGGTTTTAATTCCTACGACAGAGGGTGTGACGCGCACCCACAAAGGACAAGGCGCGGAAAATGCACTGAGGTAAGCGCTCAACATAACTTAATGGATACCTGAATGTTTTTTTTCTTTGATGTAAATTCGTTTTGAGTAATCAACATATTCGTGATAATCCATTTGCCGATACACACCTTTCATTTGGTGACATTGCTCCGCAATTAAGCCTATACTATAATGTGTGATGCATGCCTGCCATACCACTGATGGGAGAATGACCAGTGATGTAGAAAATAAAACCATCTCCAACCTGAAATTAATAACATTTCTAATTCCCTATAATATCATTTCAAAAGCCTAGCTGATCCACCTTTTTCTCCCAGCTGTGCTGCCTACTATGGCCTACATTTTTATTGGTCTGCTAATCATCACCAGCAATCTGTTCTGCCGCAGCAGACATGGATGCCTATGATTTATGGACATTCTTCGTCAGAATAGTATAGCCTATCTATTCTTTTCGATGTTAGAAATTCGTTTCTTTTGTCTTTAAACGTATTACACGGTGGTTATGTTATATTCGAGTTGACAAAGCCCATGCATGGCAGATGCTCTTATTTTACAACGTCAAACCGCATAAAAGGAATTGGATTATGTCACGAGGAGGGACCGTCTTGCATGGGTGCGCCCTTTATTTGTAATTTTAGGGGATTGGTCATTTCGCTTTTTATTATGCAAATTGGGCCTGTGTAGCCAGGCTATAATGGATTCTTGAGGACAAAAAGTGGCGTCTCCGCTCACCTCTTGGTAACACCACAACATAGCTCGGCATATTGCGGGTGGCCATCAGTTTAGATCCTCCTGCCAGGCAGGGCTGAAACATCAGTCGCGCAGTGGGAGCTGATGTTGCAGCGCTGCTCGTCTGGTTGCTAGGCAGCCGTGCAGGGGCCATGGGGTATCATATGAGGGATGCTGCTATTGAGGAACTGAACAAAATGGGGAGGCTAGGCCTATTTTTTTAAAGGAGTCACTTAAATCCACTTTCACCTCCCCAAAGCATTGCTCTCTTCAGATGACAATTTGTTTTGAACAGACCTAGTGGTTAGAGCGTTGGGCCAGTAACCGAAAGGTTCCTGGATCAAATCCCCACGCTGACAAGATAAACATCTGTCATTCTGCCCCTGAGCAAGGCAGTTAACCCACTGTTCCCAGGGCGCCGAAGACTTGGATGTGGATTACGGCAGTCCCGGTACCTCTCTGATTCAAAGGGGTTGGGTTAAATGCGGAAGACACGTTTCAGTTGAAGGCATTCAGTTGTCAACTGACTAGGTATCCCCCTTTCCCTTGACCATGCTTTAGTAATCATAATCAAATGGCTTCTTTCATGTACAGTGCATTCAGAAAGTATTCAGACCCCTTCACTTTTCCCACATTTTGTTACGTTACAGCCTTATTCTAAAATGGATTACATACATATTTTACCACATCAATCGACACACAATACCCCATAAGGCCAGAGCAAAAACTGGTTTTTAGAAATCTTTGCAAATGTATTAAAAATAAAAAACAGAAATACCTTAAGTATTCAGACCCTTTGCTATTAAACTCAAAATTGAGCTCAGGTGCATCCTGTTTCCATTGATCTTCCTTGTTATTTTTCTACAACTAAATTGGTGTCCACCTGTGGTAAATGAATTAATTGGACATGATTTGGAAAGGCACACACCTGTCTATATCATGTCACACAGTTGACAGTGTATGTCTGAGCAAAAACCAAGCAATGAGGTCCAAGGAATTGTCCTTGGAGCTCCGAGACAGGATTGAGACAGGATTGAGACAGGATTTTGAGGTACCAGCGGATGTAAGGAGGGCTAAATCAATACATTTGATTTGATTTGATATTTCTCCCTCACAGTGGAGGGGTAGACTTTTATCTGTGGAGTAATGGGTGGGTGTATGTAGATAAGACAAGCACCCAGCATTTGTTCATGGCACAAGCCCTTTATACTCTGAGAGAAATCTGGTCTCTGGTGAACCAGCCACATCATGGAGACTGTTGAGGATTAGTTTCTAGGAACTCTGATAGTCTCAATGTATAATATGTCGGTGTATCTATCCTTAGTGGGACGCCACAGGTTACATTACTAAATGGAGTCTATTTCACTGCATCATCATTCATTAGTAGGTGAAACCGAAGTCTGTGTGCTTCTAACAATATAGCTCCACTGCCCCTAGTGGACTAGTGGTCCTCTGCTCACAAACACACGTGACCGCCTTCCTTGACAAACTACGAACCGATTGAACGACAGAAACATGTCTAATTTGACAGCTCCATTGGCAACATTTCAAGCTAGCTGTGGAGTGAGCTCATGGCATGTTCTTAACTCCATGGCATTAAACTACATAGTTTGATGCAGCTATTCGCAATGGAATCGGTTCAATTGTAGCCTAAGTGTACAGATAAACTACACACAAGTTTATGTGGAATATCTTTTATGTTCCAGATACGAATACTTATCATAAACATTATCGGTATGAAGTAAGTCAGAAAATCAATAATGTATGGAGACCTAATGGCTGAAGAGGAAGGGAGACAAGATGCAGGAGAGAGGAAACAGTGGAGACATTGCTGTCCGGAGAGATGCACTGTCCCCATTTACAGAATCTAGGAAAGTGCTTAAGGTAGACAGACCCTTCCTGGCCCTGTCCTTGGTTCAACTCCAGCTGTCTTTGTATCTTTTTAGACTATGTTTTATCTAGGCTCCATGTTCTGTTTAAAACATGTCATGAAAATGCATTCTCAAGTTCCCAGTTGTTCTGCTGAACTTTAAAGCTGCCTGTTTGTCTATTTTTCATAGATTTTCTATTGTTGAGTGTGCATTTTGATATTTCTTTCCAGTTAACATCCTTCATCCTCCTCAATGTGTTGTCCCAACCGAGGCAGTGCATGACAGCCATTGGTTCAGAAGAATGCCCACTCATCATTGATTGTGTATAGTTCACAAGTTTGAGCATAATTGTCGATAACTATAAATGAAAACCATAATTACATCCTTTCAGAAGCCTGGCTCTAATCTCAGGGCCTGTTTCGCGTGTTTAGATGCTGATGGTTTGACAGATTTTCTGCAACGATTTTCCAGCATCCTGTCCAGTTTAGAAATCTACCCAGCTGATATAGCAGAACATGTAAATAAAAATAAAAGAGAGCCGCACACTCTAGGAGCTCAGATGCAAAATGTAATTACCAACGTTTCGACAGCCAAGCTGTCTTCATCAGGGTATAATCACAAACACTGCGGGATGACTCGTTTATGTAGTGTATAAGAGACAGAGGTGTCTGTAATCGTGGCCTAATATCATTGGTTAATGATCAAATATTAAAATGGCATACCAAGAACAGCATACAAACAACAAATGGATAGTATACGATCATAAATTAATTCAAGACTACACAAGCTTACGAACAATTACAATGGCAAAGTCACAATAATCACAAGAATGGCTTCGGATCAAAGTCTACATAGCAGAACATGTAACCATTTACCCCTGGTCACGATCATTTTACATAGTGTATTATCAGACCACTCAGTTCCTCCTGTCCGTTTGTTCGTTTAGAACACACCCAGGCTATTAAAACCCTTTCCTGCAGCAGTCAAATGACCAAATCCCCCTCTAGTGGCCTCATTGGTGGAATGTTATTCATATTTTTCATAATTTCATAATTAATCAACATTATTTCAAAAACCCACGGACAATCAGGTGTTTCTATTTCAAACGGTTTCATTATATTTCAGTCTTCTGTGATATACAAAGTGTAATATTGGGATGCAAACTCAAAATCATATACATTTAAACTATTATCTTTTTTTGAAGCCCAGAACCATGTGTGTGAGGTCTTTACTTTTCTTTCAAAGTATATTTGTTTAATACTACTAAGAAACATTCTGTATGAACCTGATTTAGCCCACTGCAGTAAAAGGTTAAATAATCTGACTAAATAATGAGGACCGGAGCACAGAAGAGACGACTAATATTATACAAGGGTTAATTTAAAACGTTAACATCCCTACCAATAATGCTCAAGAGGAACTTTGATTAAAGCAATCCAACGCAATTTGGCCTGTTCATTTATGAAAGATGATCTCATCATTATGCATATAATTATGCTTGAATATTCAGGAAGATATGAACGCTGAGTTTTCTGTTATTTTTAGAACTTGAGATGAAAAGGGGGTCTAGATCTAAAATGCCAATGACAAAGACACTGTATCTTCACCCAGATATATTTGTTTAAGTTAGCTAGGTAGTGACAACTGGCTGAGATGAAAGTGGGTTAGCATGGATAAACAAGACAGAATCAATGCTGACTTTTTCCAATGTAGTTCCATAATTAGTTTGTATCCACTAACTGCACTTTCTCTCATTAACCTAATGAAAGCCTGGCCAGAGAAATCAATCTGGGACTACTCTCCTATTCACCCTCTCTTTCCTCTAACTGGTTCTCCAGCTCAGGAGATGCAGGAGTCAGGAGAAAGGCCTGGCTGCCATATCAATCCAGTGAAAGAGGCCGGTGCATTTACACAGATCAATAAATATTTGCACACATGCACATTAAATGTGGTTTCCACATACCCAATGCCTAATTTGGACTGGCAGAGGCTCATCATATAACCAGCAGTCAGAGCTCCCCTGTCAGAGCTCCCCTCTCCTTCTCTTTCCTCTGGATTTTCCTGGAGCTCAGGTGATGAGGCTGGGGAGCAGCAGGAGGAGGAAGTAGTGGTGGAGGAGCAGTATATTTGTCCTGAGGACCAGGTTGGCTCTGGTCAAGTGTGGAATACTATATAGGGAATAGGGTGCCATTTGGGATGCAGTCACACTCACAACCACACCACAGCACAGCACAGCATGAACTGGAACCTGCCAGGGCAGAGGAAACATACATTAGTATGTTTATATCAATCAATCAAATGTATTTATAAAGCCCTACTTAAATCAGCTGATGTCACAAAGTGCTGTCCAAAAACCCAGCCAAAAACTCCAAACAGCAAGCAATGCAGGTGTAGAAGCACGGTGGCTAGAAAAAACTCCCTAGAAAGGCCGGAACCTAGGAAGAAACCTAGAGAGGAACCAGGCTGCGAGGGGTAGCCAGTCCTCTTCTGGCTGTGCCAGGTGGAGATTATAACAGAACATGGCCAAGATGTTCAAATGTTCATAGATGACCAGCAGGGTCCAATAATAATAATCACAGTGGTTGTAGAGGGTGCAACAGGTAGGTCTTGAAAACAGTAGGTCTGGGACAGGTAGCATGTTTGGTGAACAGGTAAGGGTTCCATAGTCGCAGGCAGAACAGTTGAAACTGGAGCAGCAGCACGACCAGGTGGACTGGGGACAGCAAGGAGTCCATGTGGTCCTGAGGCATGGTCCTTGTGCTCAGGTCCTCTGAGAGAGAGAGAGAGAGAGAGAGAGAGAGAAAGAGAGAGAAAGTGAGAGAATGAAAGTGAGAGAATGAAAGTGAGAGAGAGAGAGAGAGAGAGAGAGAGGGATAATGAAAGTGAGAGAGAGAGAAATAGAGAGAGCATAGTAAAATTCACACAGGACACCGGATAAGACAGGATAAATACTCCAGATATAACAGACTGACCCTAGCCCCCCGACACATAAACTATTGCAGCATGAATACTGGCGGTTGAGACAGGAGGGGTTGGGAGACACTGTGGCCCCGTCCAACAATACCCACGGACAAGGCCAAACAGGCAGGATATAACCCACTTTTCCAAAGCACAGCCCCACACCACTAGAGGGATATCTTCCACCACCAACTTACCATCCTGAGACAAGGCCGAGTATAGCCCACGAAGATCTCCCCCAAGGCACAAACACAAGGGGGATGCCAACCCAGACAGGAAGATAATGTTGGTGACTCAACCCACTCAAGTGACATACCCCTCCTAGGGACAGCATGGAAGATCACCATTAAGCCAGTGACTCAGCCCCTGTAATAGGGTTTGAGGCAGAGAATCCCAGTGGAGAGAGGGGAACCGGCCAGGCAGAGACAGCAATGGCGGTTCGTTGCTCCAGTGCCTTTCTGTTCACCTTCACACTTCTGGGCCATACTACACTCAATCATAGGACCCACTGAAGAGATGAGTCTTCAATAAAGACTTAAAGGTTGAGACCGAGTCTGTGTCTCTCGCATGGATAGGCAGACCATTCCATAAAAATGGAGCTCTATAGGAGAAAGCCCTGCCTCCAGCTGTTTGCTTAGAAATTCCAGGGACAGTAAGGAGGCCTGTGTCTTGTGACCATAGCGTATGTGTAGGTATGTACGGCAGGACCAAATTGGAAAGATGGGTAGGAGCAAGCCCGTGTAATGCTTTGTAGGTTAGCAGTAAAACCTGGAAATCAGCCCATGCCTTAACAGGAAGCCAGTGTAGAGAGGCTAGCACTGGACTAATATGATCACATTTTTGGGTTCTAGTCAAGATTCTAGCAGCCGTGTTTAGCACTAACTTAAGTTTATTTCGTGCTTTATCCAAGGTAGCCGGAAAGTAGAGCATTGCAGTAGTCTAACCTAGAAGTGACAAAAGCATGGATACATTTTTCTGCATCATTTTTGGGCAGAAAGTTTCAGATTTTTGCAATGTTATGTAGATGGAAAAAAGCTATCCTTGAAACAGTATTGATACAGTATGTTCGTCAAAAGAGAGATCAGGGTCCAGATTAACGCAGAGGTCCTTCACAGTTTTATTTGAGACGACTGTAAAACCATCAAGATTAATTCTCAGCGTCAACAGAAGATCTCTTTGTTTCTTGGGACCTAGAACTAGCATCTCTGTTTTGTCCAAGTTTAAAAGTAGAAAATTTGTCGCCATCCACTTCCTTATGTCTGGAACACAGGCTTCCAGGGAGGGCAATTTTGGGGCTTCGCCATGTTTCATCGAAATGTACAGCTGTGTGTCATCCGCATAGCAGTGAAAGTTAACATTATGTTTCCGAATGACATCACCTAGAGGTAAAATATATAGTGAAAACAATAGTGGTCCAAAAACAGAGCCTTGAGGAACACCCAAATTTACAGTTGATTTATCAGAGAACAAATCATCTACAGACAAACTCATATCTTTCCGACAGATAAGATCTAAACCAGGCCAGAACTTGTCCGTGTAGACCAATTTGGGGTTCCAATCTTTCCAAATGAATGTGGTGATCGATGGTATCAAAAGCAGCACTAAGGTCTAGGAGCACGTGGACAGATGTAGAGCCTCGGTCTGATGCCATTAAAAGGTCATTTACCACCTTCACAAGTGCAGTCTCAGTGCTATGATGGGGTCTAAAACCAGATTGAAGCATTTCGTATACATTGTTTGTCTTCAGGAAGGCAGCTTTTTCAAAACATTTTGAGAGGAATGGGAGATTTGATATAGGCCGATAGTTTTTATATTTTCTCGGTCCAGGTTTGGCTTTTTCAAGAGAGGCTTTATTACTGCCACTTTTAGTGAGTTTGGTACACATCCGGTGGATAGAGAGCCGTTTAATGTTCAACATAGGAGGGCCAAGCAAAGGAAGCAGCCCTTTCAGTAGTTTAGTTGGAATAGGGTCCGTATGCAGCTTGTAGGTTTAGAGGCCATGATTATTTTCATCAATGTGTCAAGAGATATAGTATTAAAAACACTTGAGTGTCTCACTTGATCCTAGGTCCTGGCAGTGTTGTGCAGACTCAGGACAACTGAGCTTTGGAGGAATATGCAGATTTAAAGAGGAGTCTGTAATTTGCTTTCTAATGATCATGATCTTTTCGTCAAATAAGTTCATGAATTTATCACTGCTGAAGTGAAAGAGGGAATGGATGGAAAGCTTAGGCAAATAAATAAGTAACCTGTATTAAAAATGATGAAAAATCAACCTGAATGTGGTGTTACAGTACACATAATTAAGATTTTTCTGTGATAGTGCACAATGCTTTCTGTGTACCAAGGTTATTTCAAGTTTGTACCACCACAGAAAAAATTCCTTCAAATGACAGGTTGTGGGCAGCAGTTCATCCATACTATTAGGCCTGGTGGTGGGAGTGACTTGGTATTTGGGAGTAGATTTAATGCATTAGGGAGGAGGAATTAAGAGTGCATTTAGATCAGTGGCGGTCGGTGCAGTTTAAGATGAGGGAGGGTGATTATTTTTTTATGAGCATGACCTTATTTCTATTACAGCAAATTGGATGGCTGTCATTCATATTCCATTCACCCAGTTCAATGTAACATTGATAGGTTTAGCCTACTACATGATGCTTCAATTTTCTCTATACCCATCATGAGGTTGCTACAACCTAGCCTATGAATGAAAGTTTACAACATAGGTGCACACGTCGAGAGAAAAATTTGAGGTGAAAGACAGTGACACAAGGACAGAGAGTGACATATTCAATACTGCCTTTCACACTCTTGCCTGCATCGAGCTGATCTAGGGTGTAATCATTAGTCCTAAAGTTGCAAACAAGACTTTCTCGTGCAGGTATGTTTATCCCCGTTTTGCTCCGTTTGCTTCCATTTCAGAAACGTTTTTCAACAGAATACAACCTTGATCACACGTAAACACAGTTCACTCTCATAGCAGCCACATTGTATTCCTTCTTGCATCTACATGCTCTCTTCCTCTCACTTTTTCCCATTGCTTGTGGATTTCAATGCACAACACATCAGATGTCTGTGACCAGGCAAAAAAATACTTTCTATCCCAAACCATATCATAACCGGTAACCGTTAAAAACAGCCTACATTTTTGTCACCATATTAGCTAAAGTAACGTCATAGTCAACAAAGCTAATAGAACAAACACGTTAGTAAACCCGCTACAATCATCCAGTACCGCGTACAGTCAGTAAGCAGTTTAGCAGTTACACTGGCGAGAATCCCTCGCTGTTTGAGCTGGGTTTGAGTAGGCTAAATTAGCTAGCTGCATTAATTACCGAAGTAAGTAAAGTGGAAGAAATACAAGGAAATCTATCTCTCTCGCTCTCTCTCTCTCTCTCTCTCTCTTGCTTCTACACGTTTGAATAAAATTATTTGTTTAAAACTGTTCAACTATTGTCTTTCTCTCTCTTTGAGTCAACTACTTACCACATTTTATGCTCTGCAGTGCTAGCTAGCTGTAGCTTATGCTTTCAGTACTAGATTCATTCTCAGATCCTTTGATTGGGTGGACAACATGCCAGTTCATGCTGCAGGAGCTCTGATAGGTTGGAGGATGTCCTCCATAAGTTTTCATAGTTACTGTGTAAGTCTATAGAAGGGGGTGAGAACCATGAGTCTTCTAGGTCAATGTACCCAGAGGAAGACGGATATGGATTCCATAGACGGAAGCTAGCTGTCCTCCAGCTACACCATGGTGCTTCCCTACAGAGTATTGTTGAGGCTACTGTAGACCTTCATTGTAAAACAGTGTGTTTTAATTAGTTATCTGGTGACTAAAAAGCTAAAAAGGACAACTTTTTAAATGTTTCACTATTTTATTTTTATGAAATTCACTGAGGAGGAGCCACCACTGATTTAGATAGTAGTAGAATGTTTACAGATTATGGGTCAAAACAGTTTGGGAGCTTGGGAAAATTTACCAACACAAAGTGCATATCCTGAAATTCACCATTGACTATTTAAATGGATAGTTCAACCAATATATACATTTTCATAATTCAGAGAAATGCACATAGATTTGTATGTTTGGTTAAATATGCATTTATTATCTGAGTTCATCACCATGTTTGCCTATTCTTGAGATGTCTACAATACCAGGCATGTTATTTTCACGTTATTTTCACGTGAAATATATTTTTTCCTCATCAATCATAATTCCTCAGAATAACAAAGCAAAAACAGGTTCTTAGAAAGTTTTGATAATTTATTTGAAAAAACTACTGAAATATTACATTTACATAAGTATTCAGACCCTTTACTCAGTACTGTGTTGAAGCACCTTTGGTGCAGCATAGAGTCTTCTTGGGTATGACGCTACAAGCTCGGCACACCTGTATTCTTCTCTGCAGTTCTTCTCAAGCCTTGTCAGGTTGGATGGGGTGCGTCACTGCACAACTATTTTCACGTCTCTCCAGAGATATTCGATTGGGTTGAGTCCGGGCTATGGCTGGGCCACTCAAGGACGTTCAGAGACTTGTCCCGAAGCCACTCCTGCGTTGTTTTGGCTGTGTGCTTAGGGTCATTGTTCTGTTGAAAGATGAACCTTTGCCCCAGTCTGAGGTCCTGAGTGCTCTGGCACAGATTTTCATCAAGGATCTCTCTGTACTTTGCTCTGTTAATCTTTCCCTCGATCCTGACTAGTCTCGAAATCCCTGCTGCTGAAAAACATCCCCACAGCATAGTGCTGCCACCACCATGCTTCACCGTAGGGATGGTGCCAGGTTTCCTTCAGACATGACGCTTGGCATTCAGGCCAAATAGTTCAATCTTGGTTTCATTAGACCAGAGAATCTTGTTTCTCATGGTCTGAGAGTCTTTAGGGGACATTTGGCAAACTCCAAGTGGGCTGTCAGGTGCCTTTTACTGAGGAGTGGCTTCTGCCTGGCCACTCTACCATAAAGGCCTGATTGGTGGAGTGCAGCAGGGATGGTTATCCTTCTGGAAGGCTCTCCCATCTCCACAGAGGAACTCTAGAGCTATGTCAGTGACCATCGGTTCTAGGTCTACTCCCTGACCAAGGCCCTTCTCCCCGATTACTCAATTTGGTCGGGCAGCCAGCTCCTTGAAGAGTCTTGGTGGTTCCAAACTTCTTCCATTAATAATAATGGAAGCCGCTGTGTTCTTGGAGATCTTCAATGCTGCAGAATTCTTTATGGTACCCTTCCCCACATCTATGCCTCGACACAATCCTATCTCGGAGCTCTACGGACAATTCCTTCGACAACATGGCTTGATTTTTGCTCTGATGTGCACTCCCAACTATGAGACCTTATATAGACAGGTGTGTGCCTTTCCAAATCATGTCCAATCAATTGAATTTACCACAGGTGTAGTCCAAGTTGTAGAAACATCTCAAGGTTAATAAATGGAAACAGGATGAACCTGAATCAGTTTCGAGTCTCATAGCAAATGGTCTGAATACTTATGTAAATAAGGTATTTCTGTGTTTTATTTGTAAGAAATTTGTAAATACCTCATAAATTATTTTATTTAAGCAATTTTAGAAAAAGGCTGTAATGTAACAAAATGTGGAAAAAGTTAAGTGGTCTGAATGCTTTCTGAAGGCACTGTGCATGTGGCTAATCAGAGTAGTTTCAGATAGCACAGGAGAGAGGGCGTGTTTGTGGTCTTATCTGCTGTTAGCAGAAATGTGTATGTTCACTGGGGGAGGGTTGGTTGGCTCTTTTTGAAAACCTTTACGGTAAGCCTTTACTGGTTCTCCCATTACTGGCCCTCTATGATTGAGTTGACTTCCTGCTGGCGGGTGTTGTAATGTTTCTGTCTGAGCTCTTACTGCAAATGCTGCATTTCTCCACTTCCTATTGGTTCCGCTAGCCAACATCCCACACAGGCTTTACTCTGTGGAATATCTCATCCCTGGTTTTGGGGTGGGAGGTAAACTCATATGTCTATGTTGAAAGTTGAGGCTTGGTACCTACAGTAGATTACAATAAAAACAACAAAAAATACAGTCCATTCATGCACTGTATTTATTGTTGCATAAATTAAGTGTGTGCGTCACTAGCATGACTTAAAATTCTATTTTCTAAATGTATATCTATCTATTTGAAACATAAATTAATTCATCTTATTTTCCTCTTCCCAGCTCTCCCCACCCCACGTCCTGTGACACCCCCTTGTAAGCAGTAGAAGATGAGCACCACGCCCACCCCTAAGGGCACACCTGTGCAGCAGAGCTCCAGCGAGGGGGGCCCTAATGATGGGGTCCTCGAGGCTCTTGTGTCTCCACAGCACTCTACACCTGGCTCCTCCGGGCCCCAACACAAGAAACGTGTCTCCAGCCTCCTGCAGAGCCCGGTGAGTAGAACACTGTGTGTGTGTGTGTGTGTGCGTGCGTGCGTGTGTTCATGTGTGTGCGTCCAGTCTGTTTGGGTCTGTGTGAGCGCACACACGTGTCTGTTTGTGCATATTCACATAACTTTTCAAGGAGCGGTTTTAAAAAGTCCCACTTCAGTTTTGCATTATGGACATCCCTTACTCACTCTACCCTGACCCCCCCCCCCATCCCATCGTTCCACCCTTTCATGTACACCCTGTGTCCAATCTCTCTGCCCTCCACTCTCCCTTCCCCCTTATTAGATCTCCAAAGATATGATTATCTCCACAGCTCAGATTTAATCTGCTCTGAATCACCACTTGACAGCTGCATACGGGAGCCTTTGCCATAGTGTGTGTGTGTGTGTGTGTGTGTGTGTGTGTGTGTGTGTGTGTGTGTGTGTGTGTGTGTGTGTGTGTGTGTGTGTGTGTGTGTGTGTGTGTGTGTGTGTGTGTGTGTGTGTGTGTGTGTGTGTGTGTGTGTGTGTGTGTGTGTGCATGTGCCGTGTGTGTGGGAGGGACACAAAAAGGAGGCCTGGAGTTGTGAAGATAGGCAGTAGCAGCGGACAGTGCTAATGAATGGCAAGAGAGAAATGCATTAGATGATGCGGTTTAAAAGCCTTTTATTGTGAACATTTGATGTGTCTGTCTGCTCTAGGAACTATGCTGCTCTATGCAATATTTGTGAGTGTGTTTGGGTGAGTGTTTTAGCCCTCAGGCTAATTGTGTGTGCATTTTAGCAGCATGCAGACTAATAGAACAGTGTGTGTGTGTGTGGTTGTGTGTGTGTGTGTGTGTGTGTGTGTGTGTGTGTGTGTGTGTGTGTGTGTGTGTGTGTGTGTGTGTGTGTGTGTGTGTGTGTGTGTGTGTGTGTGTGTGCAGTCGTTCCGTGAGGAGCTGGATGTTCTGATCCAGGAACAGATGAAGAAGGGAGGCAGCAGCTCCAACCTCTGGGCTCTGAGGCAGCTAGCTGATTACATGGCCTCTCATGGCTCACCTGCCGCCCTGTCCGCCTCCCCCTCCAGTACAGGTACTGTACAGGTACACGCGCGCATACATGCGCACGCACATACACACATTCACACACAAACATACTCATAGACATACTCCTGTTAAAATAGACGTCACCCAGACATTGAGACAAATAGGGAAATTTTGCAATCGATTTCTAACATCAAGACACAGACAAATAACTCCCTGAATCGCCTCACCAACAGATAAAAAAAACACACACAAGGTAATGTTCGGTGATCTGCTATTGACTTCTCTCTCTGTGTAGGCATGATGATGGTGACGCCCATCAACGACCTGCATGGCTTGGAGCCCAGCGGCATGGTGAAGGGAGAGAGGCTGATGCGTTGTAAACTGGCCAGTGTCCACCGCCTTCTGGACCTTTACGGCTGGGCCCAGCTCAGCCACACCTGCCTCACCGTGAGTAGACTTGCCTAGCTGACACTCTCTTTCTGTGTTTCTTTCTCTCCATCATTCTTTTGCTTCATTCTTTTAGAGCCCTATTTTGACAATGCAAAAAGCACTACTGTTCTAAGAGATGCTTTTAGTACCATCATTACCATTACAATGTCCATGAGTATGGCTGTTGCGGTGACCGTATTACCGCCACACCGGCAGTCACGAGTCATGAAGGCAGTCAAATTCCACATGACCGTTTAGTGCCGGTAATTAGGCTTCTCAAAGCTCTGATGCTGCTGACAGTCATTAGTAGCCTACCAAACTTGCTAACTGCCTGGTACTCAGCACTCTATTGTTCCTCTAATCACTCTGACATCAACGCAAATGTAATCGAAGATCTAATCAAACACTTCATGAGAGCTCATGTTGCGGAACATTTCTATAGCCGGAGAAAACAGAGTGATGGCCGCTAATAAAAATAGGAGGATCCCATCAGCTTTCTATAGGCTAGGCCGACTATATGTATTTCTCAACTTTCCTAATATTAAGCACATTGCTTATCTTTACAACAGGAGTATAGCCTACCTGGCTGGCATGAAAATAAACCACTGGAAAAAGCGTCCTCCATTCGCTATTTAAGTGCATAGATGACATGTATTTTTTCCCGCTGCCTCTGTTTCGATACAGGTGCATAATAATGGTCCATTCTAAATCAAAACAAATTTCACACATATATTATTTAGTATATGTAAAGACAAGATTAACCTCTTGGAACTCCCCATCCCGGATCCGGGATCGTGACTAAAGCCTCAGGCTCATTAGCATAACGCAACGTTAACGATTTCTGAAAATCGCAAATAAAATGAAAATAATGTGTCTGCTCTCAAGCTTAGCCTTTTCTTAACAACACTGTCATCTCAGATTTTCAAAATATGCTTTTGAACCATAGAAATTGACTAATTTGTGTAAGAGTATGCAAAGCTAGCATAGCATTTTGAGTAGCATTTAGCACGCAACATTTTCACAAAAACCAGATAACCAAATAAATAAAATAATTTACCTTTGAAGAGCTTCTGATGTTTTCAATGAGGAGACTCTCAGTTACATACCAAATGCGCAGTTTTTCCTGAAAGCGTCTGTGTGTAGGAGAAATCGTTCCGTTTTCTACATTGCGTCTGGCTACCGAAACGAACCGAAAATTCAGTCACCTACAACGTCAAACTTTTTCCGAATTAACTACATAATATCGACCGAAACATGGCAAACGTTGTTTGGAATCAATCCTCAAGGTGTTTTTTCACATATCTCTTCATTGATATATCGTTCGTGGAAGCTTGCTTTCCTCTCTGAATCCCATGGAAAAATACTGGCAGCTGACTTTTGCGCACCAATTTCGGCGCAGGACACCGGGCGGACACCTGGTAAATGTGGTCTCTTATGGTCAATCTTCCAATGATCTGCCTACAAATACGTCACAATGCTGCAGACACCTTGGGGAAACGACAGAAAGGGTTGACTCACTCCTCTCGCATTCACAGCCATATAAGGAGACAATGGAAAACAGAGCCTCAAAAATCCTGCTCATTTCCTGGATGCCGTCTCATCTTGGTTTTGCCTGAAGCTCACGTTCTAGGGCACGCACAGAAAATATCTTGGTAGTTCTGGACACGTCAGAGTGTTTTCTTTCGAAAGCTATCAATTATATGCATAGTCGAGCATCTTTTTGTGACAAAATATCTTGTTTAAACGGGAATGTTTTTCATCCAAAAATGAAATAGCGCCCCCATAGCATCAAGAGGTTAAATCAAGAATAGTCTGATGGGTGACAATATTAGCCTATCACTTGTAGTATATATTATCAGTGAATGATGCCCAGCATAAGAAACAATGCCCTTTTCTTGCGACTTTTTCTAATCATAGTCACACATGTAGCCTATTCCATAGGCCTATATGTTTTAATAAGTTTTGTATCACAACTAAAGTGGCCAAATAACTTCTTAAAATTAAGGAGATTAATCCACTTTACAAGGTATGTAGAGCCTAACTGGCATACATAAGCAGCGCGTGAGTTTCATGTTTGGGGAAGATCATTTTCACCATAAAAATGCACCTTTTATAATAAAAGCATTACGTGCATAGTTGCATTTGTGGTTACTTTTGATAAAGGTGTTTTCCTGCTAATGGAACATTTGCGCTTATAGCCTACTACCATGAGCTCATTGCTGCCCTTATAATGTGAAGAAATAGCCTAATAGTTTATCAATATTTTAAGATAAATGTTCTGATCTGTTGCGTCAGCCACATTGCATAAAAATCGATCGCGTCCCACAACTGTCCCAGACTATGTTTGGAATATTTATTTCTTGCAAGGAATAGATTAGGTTGACTTTTGTACTATGGGGGATGGTAGATTGACATAGGCTAGTGCTTTTGTGGTTCGTTAGGCCTACTCAATCTTATTGGCTGACAAAAATTAAATGTGGACAGTTCTTCAATAAGCACCTCGGAATTGGATAAGGACGTGTGCAGTTGCATCCCTGATGTGTCTGTCTTCACTTGTAGCCTGTGTGAAAGACCCGATCATGTGATGGAGCATGCAGTACTCAGGGAGAAGGGCACAATAGCCACTAGCCGCAAAAGGCATGGATTTTTTTTAGGGGGCATTACGGCCACACAAAGGGGATGCCACCGTGAAATTCTAGGCATTATCAAGTGCTTGTCAAATTGTGAATGAGAGACTGATGCAGTGTGTACAGACTGCACACAACACAAAGCAGAGCTCATGCCTTTTCAAGCAACTTTTTTCATATCATTAGAGTCGTATCATGCAGCCTTACAATGTATTAAAAATCAAAAACATAGCCCAATGTTTGTAGAACAACTAACATTACATTTATAACTCTAAATTAAGCAGATAGGAGTAAGTATTTCTTTGTTAACCGCTCAACACAGAATGCACACTCCCTCAAATCGTTTGGAGAAAATATCCTTTCTGTTTTATTCAGCTTTGTTCAATTGTATTCTTCATACTATAAAATAATGATATGGAATTCTAAGCAAATCTTGTCTGCTAAATGAACTAGTGTAGCCCACAGCCATATGGTATAGCCAGATCAGGACCTAACATAAGGACAACTCAGACTATGCTATTCTGTTCTTCTCAAATAGACTACATTTTCTTCATATCATGCTTCTTTAGATCTGTCTAAAATAAATAATGGATTTATTGTGAAGGCTGTATGTGGTGTAGGCAATATTACATTGATTTATTAGACTTTCTAAAATGTAGTTGTTTCAAAGCTCTGCATCACCAGACCTATGCGTGGAAGCCAGGAGATGCTAAATGTGTTTATGTTAATGAACTGTCAATTACCGTGAGAGCGGCAGTTATTTGCTTGACAATCACCGGCTGACCGCCACAGCCCTATCAATGAGAGTAAAATTGTATGCAGGTTTTGAAAGTTTGGAGCAGATACTTGATTATGCCGTTGTGTAACTCATTTTAAAAGGACAACATCTCAGTTTTTACCTTTACTTTCTCTCACTCGTATCTTTTTTTTTTTAACCTTTGTCCTTATTCTCGCTCTGTTTGCATTCTATCCATCCCTTCCTTTTCTCTATCCCTGTTCGTAAAGTTTGGTATCTGACAGAGCTGTGTGTGTGTGTGTGTTGTCTCCTGTCAGCTGCGTGTCAGTAAGGAACAGGAGCACTTCCTGGTTCTGCCCAATGGCCTGGCCTATGGTGAGGTCACTGCCTCTAGCTTGGTGAGTTCACTACTAATTCTGCTCCACAGTCATAAAGCGAACCTCTCTACTTGCTGTGGGTTATTATGTAAATAGCCTGATCCACATTTGAGTTTAGCTGCTAACGTAAACGGTACTTTTATATACTGGCCGATACACGTAAGCACTAACTATGCAGTCATCTCACTGATGCTTATTTTAACTTGCCCCTGTTATCACAGAACTCCTTCAACAACAGTTGAACATTGTAATAAACAATACGCATTGCAATAGGCATTACACAAATATAAATGAATGTGACACTGAGCTCTAATGCTTGTGTTGCTCTGCGTTGTTGTCATCCCAGGCGAAGGTGAATATCCTTGGGGAGGTGGTGGAGAGGGGCAGCACCACCCTGGGGGTAGACCTGGATTCCTTCAGCCTCCACTCAGCCATCTATTCTACCCGGCCAGACGTACGCTGTCTGGTGCACCTCCACACCCCCGCCACTGCCGCCGTGAGTCACACATACACACACTGGGGCCCTGCCTAGATGACAGGGCACACTCAGAACTATCATTAACATATATTCACAAAGTCTCAAATGTTATTTCTAAAATAATAGAGTTTTAGGACTAGGTAGAACTAAAGAATATACTTTTTAGTATAAGATATAGACATTATTCACATTTAATGATGACCAGTGTTGAAAAAGCATGTCAAATCCTTCATTCCAGAATGTGACTTATAGTTGTCTGGGTGTGCAGGTGTCCGCCATGAAGTGTGGCCTGCTGCCACTGTCCCATGAGGCTCTGCTGGTGGGTGAGGTGGCGTCCTATGACTACAATGGGCTGATGGAGAACGAGGAGGACCGGGTGGAGCTTCAGAAGAGTCTCGGGCCCACCTGCAAGGTGAAAACATTATGGCAGAGCAAGGGTTAACGGAACAGGCTTGTGATTGTCCTGATACTGCTAATTTGCTGCTTGAGAAAAAAATGGCACCATAAATAGGGAAAACATTAGTTACAACAATATATTAGTTACAACAATATATTTGTTAAACAATAACAATTGCATTGACAGGGCCGAAGAAAGAGGAGGAAATGAGAGATAATGAACAAAAATAATAATACTCTTAGGCAAAAGAGGGTTTTACTACGTTTTTTGTCTTGCTGAAGTCTATCGTTATTCCTAGGTGCTGTTGCTTCGAAACCATGGCATCGTGGCCCTGGGGGAGTCAGTGGAGGAGGCTTTCTACACCATCTACCACATACAGGCTGCCTGTCAGATCCAGGTACAGAGACACATGTACTGACATCGCTTCTGCTGCTCCCTCCTGCCAAAGGCTTGAGGCACAACTCTGACAACCACACTGAGAGAGAGAAGGAGGACTCCCAGACTCATAGCTCAGTGACTGTGTGTGCGTGAGAGCGAAAGACAGAGGGAGAGGGAGAGGGTGAGGGAGAGGGAGAGAACTGCCAGACTCATAGCTCAATGTCTGTGTATGTGTGTGTACGAGAGAGAGTAACAGCACACACATGCACAGCTTTGACAGTTTCACTCCTGAGTGCTTGTCCTTGCCTTAGTACCCTTGTACTGTGACTGTTGTATGTGCAGTACTGTAACTGTATGCTTGTCAAACACAAAGCATAACACACTGCTGCAATCCTGTGTTGTGCTGACAGGTGTCAGCATTGTGCAGTGCTGGAGGAGAGCAGAACCTAATCATGCTGGACCGCTCCACCCACAAACCCAACGCTGCAGGCACCGTGGGCTGGGCCGGATCCACCTTCGGCCCCCTGACCAAGAGTCGACTCGGGGAGCACGAGTTTGAGGCTCTCATGAGGACTCTGGATAACCTGGTGAGATCAAAAGACAGAAGCACATTTACAATGCTAGAAGTATTTTCAATTTAGTGGAATGATTCAATGTAGAGTACTGCTTTACAATGCTACAAGCATGGTCAATTTTGTGGAATGGGGAAAGTCATTAGGGCAGGTAAAATGCTGTTTATGACATGCACTGCACTGGATCTTATCAAACAGGTCACGTGTGTCCCCCTGCACGAATCCATTAACATCCACCACACACAACACTGGATAAACAGTACATAGAATGTGCAGAGACTAAAAGGGCTCCAGACAGGTCTTACCTACTTTAACCCTCCAGGATGTGGATCACATGGATCACTTTTACCCCTGGACATTGGACATTTACAATACATCAATCAGACAAAAACCTTCCTATAAACCTCCCTCTCCCCACCCTCCAGGGTTACCGTACCGGCTACGCCTACCGCTTCCCCGTGCTGCTGGAGCGCTCTCGGACACGGAGGGAGGTGGAGGTCCCTGCCACAGTCCACTCCTTCCAGTTTGAGGAGGAGGGAGTGCACCCGTTACCCCGCCAGCACCCCTACGCCCAGCGGCAGCAACTGGAGAAGACCCGCTGGCTCAACACCCCCAACTCCTACCTGAGGGTGAACCAAGACCAAGCCAGCCCCGGACACCAGCGCACCACAGTAAGTATCTGAGGGCAAGCCCCGGACACCAGCGCACCACAGTAAGTATCTGAGGGCCAGCCCCAGACAACAGCGCACCACAGTAAGTATCTGAGGGCCAGCCCCGGACACCAGCGCACCACAGTAAGTATCTGAGGGCCAGCCCCGGACACCAGCGCACCACAGTAAGTATCTGAGGGCCAGCCTCGGACACCAGCACACCACAGTAAGTATCTGAGGGCCAGCCCCGGACACCAGCGCACCACAGTAAGTATCTGAGGGCCAGCCCCGGACAACAGCGCACCACAGTAAGTATCTGAGGGCCAGCCCCGGACACCAGCGCACCACAGTAAGTATCTGAGGGCCAGCCTCGGACACCAGCACACCACAGTAAGTATCTGAGGGCCAGCCTCGGACACCAGCGCACCCCAGTAAGTATCTGAGGGCAAGCCTTGGACACCAGCACACCACAATATATATCTGAGGGCCAGCCTCGGACACCAGCACACCACAGTAAGTATCTGAGGGCAAGCCTCGGACACCAGCACACCCCAGTAAGTATCTGAGGGCCAGCCTCGGACACCAGCACACCACAGTAAGTATCTGAGGGCCAGCCTCGGACACCAGCACACCACAGTAAGTATCTGAGGGCAATGTTCCCTCTACATTGTTGCTTTTATTTTAAATATCTATTATATTAGAATTTCCACTAATGCAATTGAATTGAACAGCCATTAAAGGCTATGTGTGTGTGGCTAATTAATGGATGCAGATGCAACCTTTATTTGTGTGCGTGAAAAGGTGTTTAAAACAGGGTGTTTGCTATCGTACCTCAGGGGGAGAGATTGTTATAGAGTACTCCAGCAATGGAGTCCTTTCAGACAGAACAATACCATCCAGGCAGAGACCTTCTTACATCAGGCAGGGGGAGGAGACTAGCTCCCACTCTCCCTGTCTCTCTCTCTCCTGTACCTCCCAACCTCTCTTTCCTCTGTCCTCTGCATTGCAGGGGAAAGCCCAGTACTGGTGTTGATTACTGCAGTGCCATCTGCCCTCTGGTGGAGGAAAAGAAAGTCACTGCAGGGGTGTTTCTCTGTCTGAGAACACGTGATAATAATAACACTGCACTCAAAATGACAACAACACTGTATAACACCCTGGTTTAAAATAATGGTTATTGTTGCGTCTTGATTTCAGTGAAACATGCATTCAGAGAGAAATGACCATGGTGGAAATATTCTTTACTGGATTCCATAGAATATTAGGAGGATGTCATTCGAGAAAGGCACATTGCCCAGCCCAATGCCTTTCTCTCTCTCTCACTCACACACTGTCATATATAAGATCAACTTTGTCCCCAGAAAATGTCATTGAAAGCACAAACGTGTTGATGGGGCAAAAGCATTTGAAGCAATGTTTATGGGATGGGTCATGCAGCCGAACTCCTGACCCTCAACACTCATCTCTCTTTCTTCAGTGGCTGAAGACAGAAGAGATGCAACAAGGAGCCATCAAGATTGAGAACTCAAATCAGTTTGTTCCTCTTTTTACCAACCCTCAAGAGGTGCTGGAAACACGAAATAAGGTACGTCTGCCTTAACTGCTCCCAATGAGTGATGATGTCACAGTATGGATGTATTACAGGGATCACATGGTTGGGTGTTGGGTTTTCAGCCTTTCGGGTTCTTGTTGTGTATCTCCAGATCCGGCAGCAGAACCGTCAGGACATGAAGACAGCAGGACCCCAGTCCCAAGTACTAGCCGGTGTCATAACGGACGGTAGTCCACTGGTAAGGCTCGAGTACTAGGTCTACAGTGATGTGCTTACTAGTGCTGGAGTATGTATGAATTCTTGCTTTTTACATTTTCATTTGATGTATGGTATTTCTGTCTTAGGTGTTAAACTGAGGCCCTATGGTCTTGTCGCATGAGATGGGTTGTTTACCCTGTTGTCTTGGTTAAATACGATTCCTAACCCAGCTGCAGAAGCTACTTTGGCCACCTAACCATCCCCACTAATCATCCTTTCTCCCCTGTTTCTCATTGTAAAGTCCATTCATTCATTCATTCATTCATTTAACCCCTCATCCTCCACCCTGCTAATCTTCCCCAGGTCCAGAAAAAACTGCATGTTGCTGTAAATAAGAGTGTGCTCTCAGTCAACAAAAGCATCAAAGTAAAGGTAAACAAATAAATAAGATAGTCTGAGAGAGAGGGGGAATCATGAACCATGAAGACGATTAAACCAAGGAGCTCTTCTTAGAGCAAACGCAAAGAAGACTTGGAAGATATTGCAATGTTCAACTTTCCTGGGAACGAATCGTTTGAGTGTGAAATTGAAATGAGATGGGAAGCCTCTTGGGTCGACAGTGATTATCAAAAGCAAAACAATTGTAATATCCTTTCCTTCTCCTTTTCATCCTAGTCTCCAGACCCGGCAGAACTTGCGACACTTGAGGCGGAGACCCCCAACCCGTTTAACCAGCTGACAGACAAGGAGCTGGAGGAGTACCGCAAGGAGGTGCAGAGGAAAGCAGGAGGTCAAACAGATGGTAAGTGCACTGCTCCCAAAAACTATCCCTCACACTAAATCCAGAGCTTGGACTATTAGTTTCTATCTGCATTTTTGTCAAATTGTTGTTACTGACGTAGCTTTGTTCTGTTCAATGTCCGCTACCTACAGTGTGTATAGTTCTCTAAATATCCCAATTCATGTTGTGAAGTTCAAAAGAATAAAAGATTTTAAAACATTGCTGACACCATTCAAACCAATGAGGGTTCGGGAACTTTAAAGCCAATTATCTCAGAATAATATTTTTGCAGATAGAACCTTAGAGTCCCAAGCTCTCGAAATGTTGCCTGACACTATCCCTCACTCTAAATGTGTCTTACTACTGGCTCGCTATTGCCTTATGACTCAAACTTATTATTCCGCTATGTTCGCTACATACTTCAGTCTGAGACTGCCGTCGTTAAAGTCGTTTGTGGTGACGTCCAAATGAGGGGTGTTGTACAAAATCATCAGCGATTGGTTCATCTCTAACCAATCAGAGTATTTACCCATGTGTGTTATGGCTCTGGCTCTGGCCCAACCCATCGTTTTCTGGCAAGAATCAGAACGGTTAGAATGTGTTTGCCTTCTATAAATCCTTGGGGAGGTACTCAGATCCAGGCTCATTGCGGAGAAGAGACTAATGTCCGTGGGCGTGGTGTAGAATTGGACCAGGAGCAAGGAGTTTGGGTAGCCAGGCAAGGCTCGCTATACTCACAGCAATGAAACCTCACACTGTACAGTTAATGTGCCTTTCTTTCACCAATTCCTAATTCACTTCTCACTCTGCCTCACAACTCTTGCACGCGGCTTACTAGAATTAGCTCTATGCGCTGTTCTCCTGTGTCTGTCTGTCGTTCTGTGCGTCAGTAGGGGAGGAGGTGGAGAACGAGAAGGAGTCTCTCCCAGCTACCCCCCCCACCAACAACCCTACCCCCTGCAATGCCCCACCCTCAGGTGAGACTCGGCCTGCAGTGCTGAACACACACAGCTGTCTCTGCTTGCCTTGCATACAGGGGAGAAGGACCGCTCAAATTCCTACATGACAATATGTGGGACCCTGTACTGTTGTCTCCACAACCCTTGTTGCGCTCACCATCATTGAATATTTCCCTAAATATTTCAATCCTAACTTGAGATATGTAACATGGACGTTCGCATTAAACATGCATTGATATCAATGTATGGAGTTACGTGCATGGATCTCAATTAGGAGAATATTGTACAATAAGCTCAGTGGCTGAGTGATGTGTGTGTGTGTGTGTGTGTGTGGTGGTGTTTGTTGTTGTTGTAAATGTGTCACATTTCAGCGCCGTCTAGTGACGCCCATCTGTCTTCACAACTACTGTATGTACCTCTCTCCTTCTGTCTCTGTGTTCGTCTTTGTCTATGCTCCTCTATACTGACTCATAGGGCACCCCTCTGGTACTGAGATCTTGTCTCAATAGTAAGTAAGTACTGAGAAACAAACTGTAAGACATGGTTGCACTCTCATTAACCAAGCATGTTTTGTTGGGCACAACTGCAATGACATGACATGTCTGCAGTGAAGGGTAGAGTGGGGTAAGTTGAGCCAAAAGGGTAAGTTGTGCCACCCTTTTTTCTCGGAAACCATACCCCAAAAATAATTTGACCAAATATTTAGAAAGAGGTCATCATTTCATGGAGTCTGTGAAGGAAGAAACCACATGGAAAAAGTGGTAAGCAAGTCTAATTCATTTATTGTGTCAGAAGTTCCATGACGCTTGCATCTAAGCCAAAGTAGATCCTTTTAAGATTGTTATACATCAGTTGGGGTCTCTATAAGCTTCAATATGAGGTCTTAAACATGTCTGAGCAAAGTGCATCCTTGTAGATGTGTGGGCTAATATATTCAAAATGTTTCCCTTGGGTTTAGTTGAGCCAGTGGGCATGGGGTAAGTTAATAGCAAGTTGAGCAAATGTAAGTGTTTTCTTCCCAGGCGTAATGCAAGACATTATCGCTGGGATATGAGGTAACAACAGGGCCTGGCCTATTTAAACGTGTTTTTAAACAGCACAAAGTGTTTATTAGGTGTTAAGCCTGTGTTAAAATATGCTTAAAATGATTTAAAGACAAAAAGGGATTGTGTTGAATTGAGGGAAATAAAGACAGAGTTTTAAAAAGGTAGCGGTAATATTTAAATCAGGGCAGAAGGTGGCTTAACGTACCCTGTCCTGCGGCTCAACTTACCCCATACCCGTATCACTTTTTTGGGGGACAAGCTGTGTTTTTACATGAATTCTGCTTATTTCCAGGGATACACAACATCCTGAAATATATGTAGGAAGGATGTTTTTTTTGCATGCTCTACAGACGGCTATATCGATGGTGGGGGTTTTCTGTGTACTTCCCGCATACTATGGACTTACTCCACTCTCCCCTACTGTTCCATGCAGCTAACACAAAAACAATCTATTTACTCTGATAGTTTTTTCCTTTGCTTTGTTTTACTCCAATAATAAATGAGCAAGATGAGACAAAGAAAGACTCCACAGCAGTTCAGAACGGGAAAGGAGAGGAGGAGAAGCAGACCACGGAGGAGCTGGAGAAAGGGATGAAGGCTTTGTCTACCAATGACACTTCTACACCCCCCTCCACCAACCCTGCTGCACCACCCGCTAAACCGCCCAGCAACACCCCTGAGGGATCCCCTTCCAAGTCCCCCTCTAAGAAGAAAAAGAAGTTCAAGGCCCCCTCATTCCTAAAGAAGAGCAAGAAGAAAGAGCAGAAAGAGAAAGCTGAAACTTGAGGGGACATGTAAAATGATTCTGACACGCACCCTCCACTTCTAGCCATATACAACGGAGGCAAACACACTAACACGCACTCAAGTCTCCTGTATGTATAGCTCAGTCACTCATCACGTCTAGAAGTAATTCTAATTCAGTTTTTTTTTTTGGGGGGGCGATATTGTTTCTGTATGATCTTGAAACAATCCACCATCATTCTAAATGAAATGGAATCAACAACACCACCTGGATTATGCACTCCCTATTTATTATAAGAAGTAACACACTTGATACGTGTGTATATAAACCAATGTTGCATTGAAGTATCCTCATAGGCACCCCCTGGCCTAGTCATGTTTATTCGTTTTTAATAGTCAGACGAAGGTGACAGGTATGTACATACGAGCACAGGTGCAGTACATGTAGAATTATGCAGGTATAATAACGTGCTCTTTTTTTTAGCAGAAGTCTTGTTCCAATTAAACTAACTATTCAAGTCATAGACAGCAGTGACAAATAAGAAAATAAATGCACAAAAGAAAAAGTCCCCAACATTAAGCTGACAGCTATAAATGCCACTAATACCAAGCAAGGATATGATCTAAGCATTGTGGAAGAAACGTGTTGCTTGATGTTGCAAACTGAAGCCGAACTAAAAGGTACTAAACATTCCACTCTTCCCCAAATTTTTCTTTGAAATATGTGTACAAAATACCTCTACAGCTGTAATTATTTTTATGATCAGTAGCTGTTATCAAAATGCTGATGTGTGATATTTGTTGTTTTTTAATGTATTATTTCGTATTAGAATGTAAAGTGAAAAGTTGCAAGGTTAAAATGTACCAGTCATTAAAGATCAAAGTTGATTTCAATCCAGTTTGGTTTGATCTGTTGTTCGTTACACTAGCAACTGCACTTAATCATGTGAGATTCAGGTACTGTAAAGTTGCCATTCCGATATACCTTGCCTACCTTTTTTATAATTCATCTTGGTTAGATATGCCTTATCAAGTCATGATCTCACGTGTGATAGGAATAACGTGCTTCAATACGTTTGTTTCTTCTTTTTTTGCCTCCATGGCCATGGTTGTCAAATGTACCATATGAATAGAATGTAATTCACGGATGATAGATATTACGGTGGCAGCGACAGAGAAGTACTTGGGTGTACGGTATTTTAATGCAGAAGAGTTACAAGGTGTTTTAAATGAGACTGTCCCGTCCTCCCAGGCTGCTGGCCTGGTGCAGGATCCGATAGGGCCAAAGTAGTGGAAAAGTGATGACGTTTTAATGGGTGTAGGGTTAGTTGGTAGGGCAATTGTTTTCCACAGTGTAATGAATTCATACTACAGAATAGTAGGCTGATATGCAGCCAATACAGTAGGCGGCGGCATGCAACTAAAACATTTGTTTGCGGACCACCATAATACCAAAGAAGAAAAAGAAGAATACATTGGAATGTTAAAGATGTTACGCAGCAAATATACGGCCAGGATATAGGTAGGATGTCTAAGTTGAACTATTTAGGTATGGGGTTTGATGAGAGGCTTACGTGGAAGAGACATGTTGAGTATATTTAAATAAAGTGTAGGGGAGGCGCTGAACCTCATGAGGGCAGTGGCAGGATATGATTGGAGGTCGAATAGACAAACACTGTTGTATACTGTGTGTACCAGGCATTGATCAGGTCATCTTTGGATTATGGGTGCTTTGTATATGGATTGGCAGCTAAAACGGTACTACAGCGCCTGGATAGGATACAGTCAAGGGCCCTGAGATTGTGTGTGGGTGCCTTCAGGACGACACCTGTTGAGGCATTGCAGGTGGATAGTGGGGAACTCCCACTGAGGATAAGGCGGGACAAACTGATATTAGCATACTGGGGAGGTTGAAAGGGAGTTCAGAAGGACATCCTGCGGTCACGGCAACTGGGGGATGCTGGGAGGGAGGAGTGGGTAAGCAGAGGACGTATGGGTGGACAATCAGGCAGAAGGTGGTAGAATATGGACAGGGTGAGAGAGAGATATAGGGCCCGCAATTGCATTGGGGACCATTCCTCTGCGGGTGTTTCCGAAACCAAGTGTAGATGTGGACATGATTGACGGCAGGAGAGAATGGGCTGAGGACGTCAGACTGTGTGTGGAGAGCTATAGATAGTTGTTTTTATTCGTTTTTAAGGATATAGATGGTTCAAAGAATCCAGTCAGTGGTAGGGTGGGTGTACATCCCAGATAGGTTTGAGATGGGTGGAGGAGGTGAAACCACTCAGAGTGGTGATCTGCTCTGATTCGGCTGCAATGTTGAGCAGTGAAGACGAGCAGGTCGGATTGGGGAGACTTGTTTGTGTAGATGATGGTGAGGTTAGTGGGATTGGAGAGGATGGGAGTGATGGTAAGCTTTTGCTGGGTTCCCGCCCATGTGGGTGTGGAGGGTAATGAGAAGGCCGATGTGGTGGCTAAGAGTGCTGTGCGGAGAGAGGGGATAGATATTCAGGTCCCGCTGGGCCGCCAGTCAAGTCCATGATCTGGGAAATGGGTTAGATCTTTGGCAAAGGGAGTGGGATGCTAGTAGTAAGGGGAGGCAATTTTATTGCGTGCACCGATCAGTAAAGGAAGAGGTGGGATGTAGGACAGAGGAAGTTATGTGGAGTAGACTATGGTTTGGGCAAACAGGTTAGAATGCCGCTGTGGATGATAGGGAGACAAGAAACAGGCCTGTGTGATGCGTGTTTAGTGGAGGAGCATGTGTTGATATTTTGTGAAATGTATGACGTAGATAATGAGAGATTGTGTGAAAGGTTTAGAGAAGATGGATGGGGTTTGGGTGGTGTAGTGGGGGGAGGGCTCTATTTCACTTTCTTAGAGGAACAGGACGAATGAATATAATTTAATTTAGTTAGGCCGTGACTGGCCTCTCACACCATTACAGTAGGTGGCAGTGTGTATACACCATAAAAATTGGACGCGATCAGACAACCCAATCCCAAAGAAGAAGAAGAAAAATAAGAAATAGAATTACCGAAATCCACATGCAATTTTCGTTCATATCGATTCCACCCACTAGGGGGCAGTCAAGATAGCTTTCTGTGTTGAAGGCTTCCGTTTATCCTGTCCTGTATTTTTCATCTGCGGACTCGGGGTTACTGAAATCAAACGGAAATGATCTGTTAAATTGTCGAGGTTTTGAATTTGTTTATTGTTTGAAGACCTTCACAAGAAGGCACTAAAATGGGCAGAAGTAGAAGCCGATCCCCACCAAAACGAGGTTCGCTTTAGCAACGAATAAGCATTCTGATTCCCTATGCTTCTCCCCAAAAGGTGCACTTGTTCACCTAATCCTCAAGAATTTAAAAGCGTTGCGTTGGTGTTAGAATGGCCTGGAGGGTATTCGCAGTTTCCATAATATTTCTTAAACCAGTCCATTAGAGGAAATGATTAGTGTACACATCAAGGAAGATGATATAGAATAGGATCTCTGCCTGGATAACCTGTCCTCTAGCTATCGCTGTCTCTTTTCTTTAGGTCTCTTCGCAGACTACGCTCTGGCTCCCTCCAGGCAGAAGGACAGGCGTGATGATGATCAAAAGGATTCCAAGGATAAACGGAGTAGCATCAGATCTCGGGTGGTTTATTTGCTATGAATTTGGATGCGTTTCAAATGGTGAAATCTGCCATTTGGGACGCACGCCCTATGTGGGGATATGGATAAAAACTATTGTTGCATGTCACTAGCTAGGTTTCCAATCAATTTGCGACAGATTCCAATGTGAATATTAAAACATATGTACTTGTGCGTGATAACGTAGGGCACATAATAACGTTTGCGGTTTAATTCCCATGTACCGAGTCAATTTAAAAAAAGACAAGTTACATGGTTCACCAGTTCGCATCCTGTACAGTAGATTAAAGTGAGCAGAAATAAATCACTCTGCTCTTTTTTGTTGAGTTCTCCAACTCCCTTTTTACCTCGAATTAGTCATGTTTCTTCTTGGTAAACCATTCTCATGGTTTCCGTTACAAAATAATCAGTAGAGCTAAAAATGTAACTAAAAATAATATGGGCACGTGCACTCTAGCCAACAAGTTAATGATACAGTATGGGTATAGCCTACTACATGATGAGATTATTATGGACAAAATATAATTTTTATTTGTCAAACAGCAGGCAAGCATCCATGTCACCAAAATAAAAAGCTCGATATTTATTGAAAAGAAGCATCAAACTCATCACTACGCTTTCACTACCCTTTAAAGTTCATAGAGGGAGGATCACATAACATAGACTATCGTCGTGGGACTTAGAAAGGATGCTTATTTCAATATTTGCACGTAAAATAATTTCCACTGCCATTTCTTGCATAATTCATTTTACAGACACATAAAGATCCAACCTTGTCTGGCATGTGTTGTCAATTTGTAATGTTTATGGACATATTTGCTGTTTCCATCAGGACATTTTTTTAAATCCAACGTACTTTACTCGCATGAAAAGGTTGGATGGAAACCTGCTTAGTGTCAAAATGTGTGTATTGTTTACAGAGGAAGACATGCAGGGCAAAACCGAAGAGGAGATTGAGATGATGAAGATTATGGGCTTCGGCAACTTTGACACCACAAAAGTAAGGATTCTGTCGACTTGTCTCAAACCTAGAGGTTCCTGGTTAGGCTTGTCAACGATATCTATAGATATTATTTTATTTGTATTATACCGTAGGCCTCTGGTTCTCAAACCTCTCCTTGGTGACTCCTAGCTGTTCCACGTATTTTAGTTTTCAACTAACACCGAACCCTTGATTAGTGAATCAAATATGCTACTTCGGGGGTGTATTCATTACGGTAACATTTTACCGTTTTAAGAAGCAAACGGAGCAAACAAAACGGGGAGGGACCGAACTGCATTTGTCCAATAGAAACACTTGTTTGCGCGTTTTCCATTTGGAGTTAACGGTTTTTGCAACAGACGAAACGTTTTGCAACACGATCAGCGTCATCATTACACCATACCATAAAATGATTAAATGTGTGACGTCCCGGAGGAGAAGTTTGAGAACCACTGCTGTAGGCAGGTAAGTGCCCAAATAGTCCAACTCGCCACAGGGTGGCAGTTTGCTCAGGCTCATAAACCAAACTGATTTTACAGTGCTCTTCACCAACAACAATCACAGATCTAAGAACCATATGGTAATAATAGTGATTATAAAGAACGTGTGACACTTCACAGTTTATAAGACTAAGGGAATCTGCTAGGGCTGTGATTCTTATCAAAAGGGTAGGTCTCCATTGGTGTGTAGCAGTTTTTATTGTGAGAACATGTTTTCATTTGAAACAATTTAAGTCGTAATTGTTCACTATTCATTCAATGGTGGCAATCGCTTGTTTTTGGATGATACCTTGACCTACTTCCAAGTGTGATGTGTTAATGTGACTGTCTTTACCAACAGGGAAGGAAGACCGATGGCACAGTCAATGCACATGCTATCAATGTGTCCCAGAAGAGGAAATACAGGCATGCTGATTCATTTTCTTTAGAAACTACAAGAGGTGGTATGTGGTTTATCATTTCACAAATAACATTCAAAACTGCCCGCAAGTATTTGTGTAAATGCTATAATATAGACTGCATCTAGTATTCATAATATTGCATATGAGTGGGACTGCATATTCAGTATCTAGTCCTTCATGTTTGGCTATTCTTTATTTTCCATCACATTCTGGCCACCTGTAATTAAGTAGCATATCTTGTTGATGTATGTGCCAAATAGCATGGTTTGTTTATAAATCAACAGTTGCAACTGCAAGACACAAGGGCCTGGCTGATATTGAGCAGTCTGAACAGTACTCATTCTCACTGGAGCCAATCACTTCTGCAGGTGTTTCTATGCAGACAGATCATCTCTCCTATTGGTGGATGATGATGTAATGTACAAGTGCTGCAAGGGTAGCAGTGATGTAACGTTCGCCCCTCTCTTTTCAGGCAGTACACGAACAGAAAAGGTGGATTCAACAGACCTCTGGACGTCATTGCTTGAAGTAGGATAAACAGCAGACTCATCGATGTTACCTAAAATGTACTAGCCTTGTGGTCTCTACTGTGACACTGTGTGTTTTGGTGATAAAGTAAAAAAAAAAATGTTTTATAGTCTGTTCCTTTTTTATTTATTGACTCCCTGCACTGCATATAAATTCTGCAAATACTCATGCGACTGAATAAGTAAATTTTTTCTGTAATATCAGTTTTATTTATTTATTTTAAGAATGAGCCTTGTTAACAACATGCCTGGGTTAATATGTGTTTCATAATGAATTTTAAGGTGTTTTTGATTCAGATTAAAAACTTAAATTCAGATCATGGCCCCTTCTCATATGTATGATTCATGTAAGCAAACAAATTGTTGAAATGTAGTGCTCTAATCAAACCAAATCGAATGTTATTGGTCACATACAAATGTTTAGCAGACGTTATTGTGGGTGTAGCGAAATTCTTGTGTTCCTAGCTCCAACAATACAGTAGTATCTAAAAACAATGCACACAAACCTAAAAGTAAAAAAATGGAATCAAGAAATATATAAATATTAGATGGAGATGTAGGTTCTAAGTGGGTTAGTTTTCAGCGCTGGAAGGTCTTTTTTTCGTTCACTGCTATAATAATGGTTTCATTCCGTTTGGTTCCTAGTGAATGCCTCCCATTTGATCAACCTTGCATGGCCAAAGTTCCTGTTGGTCTGTCTTAATCATTCTCGCATACAAGAACAATTGCGTTCGAATTTAATAGATTTGATTCTGGGCATTTTGGTTCGACTCTGATGGAATATCTCAACTTAATCTTCCCAGAAGATCATCAATTATGGTCCTGTCAAGCATGCACATAATATATTTTGTGTAGTCTTGCCGCAACATATGCAATTCAACGCTGGCGTTTCCCTCATAGCTAGTATGCCAATTGCATAACCTGCTATGAATCAATCTACCAATCTCGTTTTCAAGCATATTTGGAGATTTCCAAGTGGTAAAAGGTGTTCTAACATAAATGCAAATTGAATTAAGATCGGCTCTCCACTGTCAAGCTTTCTAGAATTCAATTGATTTTATCAGTAATTTTTATGGTTAAAAATGCTTAATTACTTCTGCGGTCCATATTATCTCATCAGGAAAACAAAGGTAACTGTCACTAAACGAGACAGGCCAATAGTGGAACAACATGTGAATTCGGCCAACCACTGATCTTGATATACGGCAAACAACACTGAGAAACCAATCACCGATGTACACAGCGAAAGCAGCATGTCCACGGGGCGTGGACTTTCGCAGAAAAATGGGTGTTGCCACCGCAGCTCGTGCGAGTTGTTGATAAATCGTGACCAGTCTCGGTGAGAACAACCAATGGTGGAACGCTAAAACACTTATTGGTGCCAACATTAGCGAAACAAGACTCCATTGTGGATCATGTATTGTAACAATGCTAGACTAGTGGGGGAGAATCTCAATTAAATACCCCTCGTGTCCTCTCTCCTCAAAACCCATTGCATGAGCAAGTCAGAGGTCGCTCGTACCTTCTCTTTTGAGAAGGAGGAGAATGCAATTGCGATTTCCCCCTAGGATATGATTGAGCCAAAATGGCGAAACATGTTGACCAGTCGCATATGACTCGTATGTGATAGCCCTATTGGTTGAAGCGACAGTGGCTAGGTCCAATAAGAAATGCATTTACTATTTAGGGTACCCAATCGCATCGCAGCTCACAGAAGCTTTTTGGCAAAAAATACAAGAGTTAGTTTACCAATATATTTGCGGTCTGATCAACACTGTTGCAAGGTAGCAGGTTGGCTAGCCGCTCTTTTCAAATATTTTGTTAACTTGTTTTTTTGTGTCATCCTTTGCAGCTCGAGACCGAGCAGCATAACTAGCCAGCTTGTTACTACAGTATTTGAATTCGACAAGGCTGTTTTGACGTTGGATAGCTAGCTACATTCACTGGTTCGAAATTTTGAATAGACCAGACATCACATTTTAAAACGGGTTCATTTCTTTGCTGTGTCGTTAGATTCACACGCTAGCAAGAAAGCTATACTTCCCCCCCTTTTGCGGCTAAGTTTAAACGTACTTTGTTTTTGAAAGCCATCTACTAATAACTAACTAGCTACCGGTTGTCATTTTTACTTTGTCAACAACAAGGCGTGACGTTTGGTTCAACACCAATTCTGCCTGCAAGATTTTTGTTGGTGACTTCCACGAACGTTGGCTAGCATTTACGTTAGCTTGCCACCACTGACAGCGATTGTAACCGCGAGCCAGCATCAGTCAAGCGAATTTGACAAAAACAACTTAGCCAATAAATAAGCTATCAAGCTGATCAGAGCAGTATCACAGCGATAACTGACTTCTGTTATCGATAAATTGCCTTGTGGGAGATAGTATATATCTTGCTTATTTTAATCATTACCAAAAAATAGTAATTGAACGTGAAGTAGTTAACGTTAACCCACAGAAGTAGTTGTGTATACAAATTCAGACCCGAATTGTCATCTTTTTTTCGGTGCTATTGTTGAAAATGGCGGCGATCGAAATGGTGCAGATGTTGATCGAAGCAGCAGAATACCTTGATCGCAGAGAAAGAGGTACAGTAGTGATAACTTTGCATTCTTATTTTTTTTTAATGAATGATTGCGTTAGTACTACGGTGCCTCAATTGCATTGCTGGTAGACACACCTGTTATAATCAATTTGTCAGGTTGATTAGCTATAAATAATGTATTGATTATTATTGCAGACCACATATTATACAAGAATGCATAGCTAAGTAATTGCATTGTAACTAGGCTACATCGACAAATAGGGGAAGCTGGCAGCAATATGTTCACAGCAACAACAAATGTACAGCAATAATTAGTCGACACTACCAGGGTATTTATCTAGACACTTTTTTAAAGTATAGTGTTTGCAATCTTACTGAAATGCAAAAATGACCGTATTTTATAACAAAACATTTTTTTCCCACATTCACACGGTAATGGTTCCTGCTTGCTTCATTGGATTTGATCTTGATGTTCTCTCCAAGCGACCCCTTCACTTCTCTGTTGTGGTTTGCCTGGTAGCTTGGTAGGGTTTACTCTAGTTCAGATGACATCATTGGCTGAAGGGGAAAAATTAAAATAAATGTATATTTTGTACAAATTGTCTCATCTTACCTAGGCAAAAATGCAGTATTCCCTCATCTAACATTTCTGTCCCTAATCAATTTTCATTGGAATGTGTATGGCTGCATTGAATGCATTCCTTGCACTGTTGAGAATTATAATGATGTGATTGACTTCTATCCTGCTCATTTATTTGCAGAAGCAGAACATGGCTATGCCTCCATGTTACCGTTCACCAGCAGCAAAGAGAAGGACAGCTTGAAACGGAAAAACAAAAGCAAGAAGAACTCCAATAGCAGGTAGTCCTTTGACTAACAGTAGTGTATAATCCCCTGTGTACTGTAGACCCCCTCAATGATTCAGCTGTAATGGCAAGATCAGTTTTTCAGAAAACAAGCAGTTTGTGTGGTCCAGTTTTGAAACACCCCCTCATCATGATGTGTTATTCATCCATGTGCAGGCAGAGCCCCCCTCGTCCTACATTCACTCATGTAGTGAATGTCATATAGGCGTGGTGGCACGGTGTAGGCATGCAGCACTGACAAAAACAACTCGACTTTACCAACTTGCAGGGGCTGTTTTGAGTTGTTTCTTTGCTGTCCATTGGGATTGTGTTCTGATCTTTAATGTTATGCTCTCAATTGGTCTGTTTACAGCCAATGATAATCTTTAACTGTATTATCATAATCTATAACAACCCAGTCCTTCTGAAACTCTATAAAATGATGCTTTGAGTTTGTGTCTGAGTGTGTTTGTGCCTGTAAGTTTGCTTTGAGCATTTTTAATAGCATTTTGCCCTTGCAGTATCCCAGACAGGAAAAACATCAATCAGAATTAGGCAGAGTTAAGCTAGTAGCAACATGCAGTAGTGGGAAATCCAAGCAGATTGAGGTTGATCAGGGTGTCCGAGGACCGACTGCAGCAGTCAAGCAGTTCACCCTGATCAACAGCTCTCCTCCTGGAAGGACAGGATACCCTCGCCTGGCCAGCTGTCTGTTGTTATCCAGCTTACCGAGACACCTAGCTATGAAGAAACAGCCTCCTACGGCAGTCTCCTACCTAACCCTGACAAAGATTAAGCAGTATGGCTGGGTGGCCGGGCGAGGCAGTAACTCGAGATAACTGGATATTAAATTTAAACTAGTAAGGAGGGGTCGCATGGATCTATTTATGCCTCAGTTTGTTGTAATAGGAACCTGATTCATATTAGATATTAGGCTCCATATGTAGTTTTAGCACTAGTCAAATGTTCATGTTAAATTCTAATGACTATAGCAAAGTAGAATGGCGCCGGAGAGGATGACTGACATTTTACGTGCTCCTAACCAACCATGTTATTTTGTTCAAATTGATTTATTTTTGCATGTAACTTATTTTTTAAAACTTATTTTGTACATAATGTTGCTGCTACTGTCTCTTATGACCAAAAATAACTTCTGAATGTCAAAACAGTGATTACTCAACACAAACTGGTAGAACCTTTTTCCTTTAACGAGTCCGACGTGAAGGATATACTACTTTCCTGGGAACAGGCCCAAATCCCCATCATTTGCGTGAAGAGAAGACTGACAAAAAGGGGGCGGAGATCGGGCTCCCTTCTGAGAATTCGTAGGCGAGCGAGTAAACCCCCACTGCCATCCGTTCTATTGGAAAACGTGCAATTATTGGAAAATAAAATCAATGACCTACAGCCAGATTTAATTACCAATGGGACATTAAAAACTGTAATTTCTTATGTTTCACTGAGTCATGGATGAACAACGACATGAACAACATACAGCTGGTGGGTTTTACTGTATCGGCAGGATAGAACAGCAGCCTCTGGTATGACAAGGGGTGGTGGTCTATGTATATTTGTAAACAACAGCTCGTGCACGATATCTAAGGTAGTCTTGAGGTTTTGCTCGCCTGGGTATCTCATGATAAGCTGTAGACCACACTATCTACCTGGAGAGTATGTATTTTTCGTAGCTGTCCACATACCACCACAGACCGATGCTGGCAGTAAGACCACACTCAATGAGCTGTGTACCGCAATAAGCAAACCGGAAAACGCTCATCCGGTGGCGGCGCTCTTAGTGGCCGGGGACTATGCAGGGAAACAAATCCGTTTATACCAAATTTTCACCAGCATGTTAAACTCTAGACCACCTTTACTCCACAAACAGAGACACGTACAAAGATCCCCCTAGCCCTCCATTTGACATATCTGACCATAATTCTATCCTCCTGATTCCTGCTTACAAGCAAAAATTAAAGCAGGAAGCACCAGTGACTCTGTCAATAAAAAAAGTGGTCAGATGAAGCGGGTGCTAAGCTCCAGGACTGTTTTGCTAGCACAGATTGGAATACGTTCCGGGACTCTTCCGATGGCATTGAGTACACCACATCAGTCACTGGCTTTCAATAAGTGCATCGACGACGTCGTCCACACAGTGACTGTACGTACATACCCCAACAAGAAGCCATGGATTACAGGCAACATTCGCACTGAGCTAAAGGGTAGAGCTGCCGCTTTCAAGGAGTGGGACTCTAACCCGGAAGCTTATAAGAAATCCTGGTATGCCCTCCAATGAACCATCAAACTGGCAAAGCGTCAATACAGGACTAAGATCCAAACGTATTACACCGTCTCTGAACGCTCGTCGGACTTGACAGGGCTTGCAAACTATTACAGACTACAAAAGGAAGTTCAGCCAAGAGCTTCTCAGTGACACAAGCCACCAGACGAACCAAATTACTTCTATGCTCGCTTCGAGGCAAGTAACACTGAAACATGCATGAGAGCATCAGCTGTTCCAGACGACTGTGTGATCACGCTCTCCGCAGCCGATGTGAGTAAGCCTTTTTTAAACATGTCAACATTCACAAGGCCGCAGGGCCAGACGGATTACCAGAACGTGTACTCCAAGCACGCTTTGACCAACTGGCAAGTTTCTTCACTGAGTCCGAGTCTGTAATACCAACACGTTTCAAGCCGACTACAATAGTCCCTGTGCCCAAGGTAACCTGCCTAAATGACTATCGACCTGTGGCACTCCTCTGTAGCCATGAAGTGCTTTGAAAGGCTGGTAATGGCTCACATCAACACCACTATCCCAGAATCCCTAGACCCACTCCAATTTGCGTACTGCCCTAACTGATCCACAGATGATGCAATCTCTATTGCACTCCACACCTGATGAGGGGGCGGGGTCAGCTCTCCAATTAATCGTGGAGTCTACCAATCAGCTGCTGGAGGATTTCAGGAAGCCATCTCCTGAAACACACTCAAATACACAAACTTCAACACAGAAACTGGAGAACGTAACACACACCTGTAAAAAAATTAACACATATGTAAGAATGCTATTCATTGACTACAGCTCAGTGTTCAACACCATAATGCCCTCAAAGTTCATCACTAAGCTAATGACCCTGGGACTAAACACCATCTTCTGCAACTGGATCCTGGACTTCCTGATGGGCTGCCCCCAGTTGGTAAGGGTAGGTAACAGCACATCCACCACACTGATCCACAAGACGCAGGCTCCTCAGGTGTGCGTGCTCAGTCCCCTCCTGTACTCCCTGTTCACTCATGACCTTACGGCCAGGCACGACTCCAACACCATCATTAAGTTTGCCGATGACACAGCAGTGGTTGGCCTGATCACTGACGACGACAAGCCAGCCTATAGGGAGAAGGCCTGGCTGTGTGGTGCCATGACAACCTCTCCCTCAACGTGATCAATGGAGATGATTGTGGACTACAGGAAAAGGAGGACTGAGCACGCCCCCATTCTCATCGACGGGGCTGTGGTGGAGCAGGTTGAGAGCTTCAAGTTCCTTGGTGTCCACATCACCAAAAACTAACATGGTCCAAGTACACCAAGACAGTCCTGAATAGGGCACGACAAACCCTATTCCACCAGGAGACTCAGGAGACTGAAAAGATTTGGCATGGGTCCTCAGATCCTCAAAAGGTTCTACAGCTGCACCATCTAGAGCATCATGACTGGTTGCATCCCTGCCTAGTATGTCAACTGCTGGCCTTCGACCGCAAGCTACTACAGAGGGTTGTGCGTGCAGCCCAGCTTCCTGACATCCAGGACCTCTATACCATGCGGTATCAGAGGAAGGCCTTAAATTGTCCGATTCCAGCCAGCCTACTCATAGACTGTTCTCTCTACTACCGCGTGGCAAGCGGTACTGGAGCGCCAAGTCTAGGTCCAGAAGGCTTCTTAACAGCTTCTACCCCAAGCCATAAACCTCCTGAACATCTAATCAAATGGCTACCCAGACTATTTGAATTGCCTTCCCCTTTACACTGCTGCTACTCTGTTATCTATGCATAGCCCCACCACCACCACACCACATTGCGAGCAACACATTTGAGCAGTCTCCCTCTAGAGCGGGTTTACTGCAATTCTACACATTTTTCCAGAGAGGGACATTTGCTCTAACTAATTTACTGCACTTCTACAAAATATTAAAATAAAAATAAAATTTCCATAGGATGGAGAGAAATGTTAGCAGTTTTTTATTTTTTTATTTTATCATTCTTTACCCCCTTTCTCCCCGATTTTTGTGAAATCCAATTGGTAATTAGTCTTGTCCCATCACTGCAACTCCCGTATGGACTCGGGAGAGGCAAAGGTCGAGAGCCATACGTCCTCCGGTACACGACCCTGCCAAGCTGCACTGCTTTTTGACACACTGCTCGCTTAACCCGGAAGCCAGCCGCACCAACGTGTCGGAGGAAACACCGTACAACTGGTGACTGTGTCAGTGTGCATGCACCTGCCACAGGAGTCACTAGAGCGCGATGGGACAAGAACATCCCGGCTGGCCAAACCCTCCCCTATCCCGGACAACTCTGGGCCAATTGTGCATTGCCTCATCGGTCTCCCGGTCACGGCCAGCTGCGACACAGCACGGGATAAAAACCGTCTCTGTAGTGACGCCTCAAGCACTGCAGTGTCTTAGACCGCTGCGCCAGTCAGGTGGCCTTGTTTGCAGGTTTTAATATATATGAGTGAGATTGACTAACAATCAATGAGGGCTTGACTGAGTTCTGCTAGTTGCCCATCCCTGGTCTCAATGCTTCTTACAGTGGCGATCAAGTTTTATAAATTGCATGGCTGGGCAGTGGATCTGTAAAAGTAGTAGTTGTGCGTTGCTAGGTAACAATGTAAATGCTGGCACTTTTTATGAATGTACTCTAATCTATCCTTTTTTCTCGCTCCCCTCTTTCCCCTTTTGTTCTACTGTTCACTCTTGGCAGTCAATGCTGCTTCAGTTCCTCCATTACAGAAATGGTCCTCACCTCCTCTCTTACTTCTTTCTCTCCCCTGCCCCCGTGCACACAGAAACAGGCCTGACATGCTATTGTGTTGGTGGACTAGACTCTAGACCTGTTTATTACACTCTATTATGAAGTCATGGAGAGGAAGATGTTGAATATCTATCTAATCATCTTATCATATTGGTGTTATGGCCTCTTGGACTCAGTTGAACATTTTGCCCAGGACGTCCTAGCTCTCCGCCTTAGGAGAACCCAGGGGAAACACTGACTGATTAGACTATATATAGCTAACGACAACAATGCAGCTATGTTTATCCTTATTCTAAAGCTCTCCCAATGTGTGTAGTACTACATAGCTGGAATACTGTGTAGCCTAATTCATTGCTTATTGCATTGATCATATTACTGCTGTACTGTACACAGAATCACTAGATCGTTAATCCCCATTCAAGTCAATAGGTCTGTAATGATTTGTTCTATGTTATAACTGTACGGTAATGCATGGGCTCCTCATGTACAGCATGCCAGGTAGATGGCACCTAGAGTAGAAGGGGGAGGTGGCCTTGTCCTGTACAGTAATATGACCTGGCAGAGGAGAGGAGAGGAAAGGTCTCTGGCAGTGGCATGCCTCTCCCGCCCCCCGTCACATGGGAAATGGGTTACACTGGTAGCCCTATTCATATCCAAATCCTAGTCTTCTCTACCAGTCAGCTCTACTGTCCTGTCATATGAACTGTGCTCTCTGGCTGGGGCAAGCAAGCACTCATATTTGTGTTGTCTGTAGTGCGAGGTTGATCTTTCTGAGGGGGTCCAAGGCTGTCGGGGTGCTGACAGCAGTCAGCTTGCAGAGTGCAGGTTGGTCTATTTTTGGGACTGGAGGTTGGGGAGTTCCTGTGTAGTGGAGAGAAGAGGACTTTGCTCCTGTCCCTCTGCCTAGTGCCCTTTCCCTCTCACCCCATTTGCAGATTCTTTATGAAAAAGAGACCTGGCCAGCTTCCTTGCCCTGTGTGGAGCTTGGAGAGAGGGGTGCGTATCTGTGTACCCTTATCCTACAAGGGACTACAGGCCTCATTCCGGTAGAGCTGGTAGGACCATAGGCTGTTGGTGAACAATGCAGTTTACACTGCAATGTAGGAGGCAAGGTGGCCACCAATACACAATCACTACATGACCTTCAAATCGTCTCTGTTTCTTTCTCTCTCTCTGTCCCTCTTCCAACCGCTACTCTCTTTTCACCCTTTACTCACTCTGTAGCCTGGCTGGTACCAGGCAGCAGGCTGTTTCTAGTTACTGTTGCTAAGTCTACCTCCCCGGGCCTCTGTGTGTACACGTGTGTGTGCCTCCTGAATATTTATATATATATATATATATCACACACACGGGCAAAAAAGTATTTTGTCAGCCACCAATTGTGTAAGTTCTCCCACTTAAAAAGACAAGAGGCCTGTAATTGTCATCATAGGTACACTTCAACTATGACAGACACACACAAAAATCCAGAAAATCACGTTGTAGGATTTTTAATAAATTTATTTGCAAATTATGGTGGAAAACTTTTGTTATTGACCAAATACTTATTTATCTCAATACTTTGTCATTGCCAACAAAGGGTATATAACAGAGGTCAAACGTTTTCTGTAAGTCTTCACAAGGTTTTCACACACTGTTGCTGGTATTTTGGCCCATTCCTCCATGCAGATCTCCTCTAGAGCAGTGATGTTTTGGGGCTGTTGCTGGGCAACACGGACTTTCAACTCCCTCCAAATATTTTCTATGGGGTTGAGATCTGGAGACTGGCAAGGCCACTCCAGGACCTTGAAATGCTTCTTACGAAGCCACTCCTTCGTTGCCCGGGCGGTGTGTTTGGGATCATTGTCATGCTGAAAGATCCAGCCACGTTTCATCTTCAATGCCCTTGCTGATGGAAGGAGGTTTTCACTCAAATCTCACGATACATGGGCCCATTCATTCTTTCCTTTACACGGATCAGTCGTCCTGGTCCCTTTGCAGAAAAACAGCCCCAAAGCATGATGTTTCCACCCCCATGCTTCACAGTAGGTATAGTGTTCTTTGGATGCAACTCAGCATTCTTTGTCCTCCAAACACGACGAGTTGAGTTGAGACCTTGCGTGGAGCCCCAGATCGAGGGAGATTATCAGTGGTCTTGTATGTCTTCCATTTCCTAATAATTGCTCCCACAGTTGATTTCTTCAAACCAAGCTGATTACCTATTGCAGATTCAGTCTTCCCAGCCTGGTGCTGGTCTACAATTTTGTTTCTGGTGTCATTTGACAGCTCTTTGGTCTTGGCCATAGTAGAGTCTGGAGTGTGACTGTTTGAGGTTGTGGACAGGTGTCTTTTATACTGATAACAAGTTCAAACAGGTGCCATTAATACAGGTAACGAGTGGAGGACAGAGGAGCCTCTTAAAGAAGAAGTTACAGGTCTGTGAGAGCCAGAAATCTTGCTTGTTTGTAGGTGACCAAATACTTATTTTCCACCATAATATATATATATATATATCTATCCTTGCCTTTTCTCATTTTGTAGAGTTTAACTTCCCTGTGCTTTTTGGCGCTTCTTAAACTCCCACACAAAACAAGCCTCTCCCTCTCTGCAATAACTCCCTGGTTGACTGCAGTGGTTGCGAACCGAGAGGGATCGTCTATTATTAAAGCACTTCACTGAAGCACGCTGAATCTACTGTGTGATGATGTGTAAGGACACTTTCTGACCTCTGTCTGTCTGTTCACAGATCTACACACAACGAGATGGAGAAAAACAGGTACGTTGAATCCCCACATCACTGTCTCCCTCTTAGCTCTGTCAGACCACCCTATTAGACATCGAATCTCTCCTCAGTCCCACATGGCTAGAAAGGAGTAATGAGAGTGAAATGAACAGTGCAGAATGCAGCTTATCCAAAAAGGGACTTACAGGCCTCATCCCTGGTCTCTCTTTGACCTCTACCTGGCTTTCCCTGGAGTCTCCCTGTTTCCATAGTCTCTCCCTGGAGGTGTCCCTGTCCCTCTGGTGTTCTAGGCAGGGTTTGAGTGGTGTTCTGGTTCAACCAGGGCTAATGACTCAGTGCGCAGGCAGACTGACTGAATAATGCATGGCTCTGGAGCTTAGGCCTGGGAACAGCAGCACAGCATGAGCGTGTGTGTGATTCTCAGGCTATATAAGCCCGTACACATTCCCTTAACTGGAAGGAAGGCAGCCATCTCACTCCTGCTGCCTATTGCCTATATCAATGTATCCCTCCTAGGTGTGTAACAGTTCACCAAAGCCCATGGATCGGTTCGTATTGTGGTTTTGGGGTCAATGTTTGGTTCTGTTTCGATACAGCAGGAAAATGAAATGCCATTCACAATGTTCAGCATACACAATGTTCCTGCCATTGTCTGTTGTGACTATTGTTATGTTGGGCCTCAAGTTTCCACTCTTGATTTTGTGTTTGTAACCATGTGGGAGGTAGGAATTTACCAGTTGTGAAGTCGTAAATACCAGTTTGACCCGTTCATGTGATTTGAACTTGTTGAGAAATGCAGAGTTGGCTAATGGCCAACAAACAGCGTCAACCATAAACTAAAGGTACAGCTATCATGCCTGTAAACACATTTATAGATTTCAAAAACTACATTAATAGATTCCTTTTTTATAAATGTTTTGTTACATTTTAACTGGTGAAAATGCTGTTATAGAGGCCATTTACTTAGTAGGTGAAGTCCGAGGTCACCGTGTGGGTGCTCATGATGCTAGATGAGTTTCCCACTAGTAATTACCAGTTGGAGGGCCGTTCAAGTGGATTCCCCCCAGTTGTATGTGGTAAATTCCCGCTTCCATCTTGGTTACGAACGCACCATGACACTGCCTGTCAGTGGGGGCTTGTCTTTAGCACAGTACATCTCCCCTCTGTGGGTAATGTGATGGGCGGTCACTGTTAAGAAAGCGCAACACAGAGTGCATTGGTCAGTTCATTGAAGCTTTGGCTTTCTTTATATAGAGTGGCTACTACAAGTTTGCTGAAATGAGTGCAGGATGGATGCTCGAGTACTTTTACGAGGTGCTGACTGAAACCAACCGATTCTGTGTCAATAAACCAAAGACTGTAAAAAATGTTTAATCTATCGCTCTTGTAATTTCTTTGGCCCAGTCAGAATCAGCTGCCAAAGGGCTGCAGAGGGGAGACGATGTTGTTTCTTTGCATTTCGGTCTACTGTGGTGATGTCTGGGTAAATGTGACAACATATTCGAGGTGTTGGCAGCTGCGTGGCTGTTCTCGTAAAGCGTGGCGACATACTGTTAATGTTTTATCCACAACTCTCTGTCCAGCGTCGTTGTAATCTACTGGGAAGCCGTTCCCAAGCGAGATTTAAACGATGATGGAGGATCCTCCCAATTCTGGCTTCTTGACCTCACCATTGTATAGAACTAGTTCCCAGCTGCGCCTCACAAAAGTACAGTTTTGAAATGCGGCAATTTAAGATTGAAATGTTGATTTCCAACGTGCGCATAGGCTCGAGTTGTTTTAACGAAAGCTCAGATTCACTCGAAGCGTAGGCCTAGTGTTTTTGCTGTAAATATTCGTTTTACTTTTTCATTCAGGTTTACAGTGCGAACCGAACCAAGGTCCTCGTACCGACTGGTTCGGTATGAATACGTGTACCGTTATACCCCTCACACCACTGACAACGGGTATGACAAATATTCTACAAATTATAACCTGCATGGCCTCTTACTCCAACACACAAGATGGCAGTTATTGCAAGGCAACATTTTTGTTTGGCCAATGATGAAACACAAACACACTGCCAGCCAGAGGACGGTGAGACTTGATCCACCTGTCAGTCGTTGTGTGTGTGTCTCGATGGGCTCAATGTTTTCTACTCCTATGTTTGCTCAAATGAATCCCCCCCACCTACACTTCTACCACCCTGCCTCGGTCCATGTCCTCTGTTGCAGTGAGTTCCGTAGCGGAGTCTGCCTGCTGGAGCTGGCCATCTGTGTAGCCTCACTCCTCTCTCCACCACACCTTGTGCGTACGAATTCATCCCCATAGAAATGGAATGTATGGATTGCGTTACTGTCCTCATCCCTCTGCCTGGGGCAATTAGCCTGAGGTCAGAGACGGTACAGGAGGGTGATTTACACGCTGCAGGGCAAGTGGAAGGCCTGCGTTCAGGAGGCCCGGTTGCCCTTGTAAGAGATCATGTTGGTTGGAGCGGAGGGAGTTGCCCGTGCATGGTCTTGTCTCTGGTCTATATATTACACAACACTGAAATGTCTGGACAAGGGTTTCCGTTAGCCGGTAACGGCCGGCTTTTGTAAAAACTAAATAAAATCCAACTGTTGCCGGCTAAATTGACTGAGAAAAAGGTAGGCAGGCTATCAGCACGTCACCCACCACTTTACAATGTGAGCTGGAGGCAGTATGCATTTGAAAACCTATTTAATTGTTTGAAACCTGAATGTTTTACTTCCATATTATGAGGCATGTCTTAACTTACTTGAAAATCCGACCGTAGAAACATGGCAATTATTTTATAAAGACTTCATAAGGGGCGTGTGAGTTTCAAGTTTGGGGAAGGATACAATATATTCTACTATTACTACCTATCTGCGGGACTGTTATGATTTTCATATTCGCATTTTCATGGTTTAATTTCAATAACATTTTTTGTTTTTCAAAATCGTCATATGGTTAATCATAAAAATCCTCAAACATAAAAATCAAAATGCTACTAATGCGAGCGCACCAGCTTCTGCCATATGGACACATTGATACACCGTGAGTCATTGGCGGCTAAATAGCCGAAATGAGCTTCCATTTTCAAATAAGTAAAAATACTTTTACATTTTGGCAAATTGTTTTGAAAATGATTTCGTATTGGCTGCTTCATTACAGGAGTTGCATGCTCTGTTCAGATGAATTACCATAATCTAAAATGTGATTCCTGTCATTCTGAGCAGTGGGTGGATGCTCTAATGGGTTACACACCCAATGCATACGAGTCTGGTAAATTTCTCAAATGGCCTTTAAATTCAAATCTTCCCGATCACGTTGTCCGGGGCCACATTTTCCAAACGTAAAACCCTGGTCTGGACTTCAACGCCTGATGTTGTTGGTGGGATTTGTCAAAAGGCTTAATGTACAGGCTCACAGAAATATAGGCTACATGAACACAGACCCATAAACAGTCACCCCATTGATACGTTGAAAGTGTATACATCCCTGGAATATCCTGTTGCAGAAATAGCCTGGTTTTTGTGTCCTTCCTACCACACCCTTACAGTCCTGCCATTCAGTCACACCTAGTGTTGAAAAGAGGGGTTATGTAAACTTTCTAAGTTTACCAGTAAACTACCAGATTTTCGCTATCTTTCAAGGATTTTATGTCATCTATCACTAGACATCTAGTGGCTCCTTTGGGTACTTCCGAATATCACAGGTGTCTGCAATTTATCTCTGACCTTATCACATTTAAAAATTAATGAAATACGATGATATAAAAATATGACAAAGATGTAAAACATTTAACTAAATATAAATCAACTTACTGAATATCATTGGTGTTTATTGAGTTTTTTACGCACTGTTAGTGTTTTGGTGTCAAACTGATGGCAGTTGTGGTCAAAAAAAGAGTTGCAGAGGTAAATTAAAATAATGCCATTCTCGATTAGACGGGTTTTTTTCATTAATTAGGCTAGTTCCTCTTGAACCATATGGTCTATCTACTAGAAACTCATGGACAATATGGACACAGATATAAACAAATATATACTATATATGAATAAAAAAATAAAACATTATTCAAGTCTAAGTTACGATAGATTCTGCTAATTTCCAAAACTACTGAAGATTCTGGTACCTTTTAGTTAATTACCAGTAGCTTTGTAACCCTAGTCAGACCGCATAGCACCGGCTTAGTACTGTAGGCCTGCTTACCGTAACATGCATGGCTCTGCCCTCCCGTCAGTTGACATTGTTTAACAAACATTAGCCTCCCTGTACATCCTGATTCTATCACAACAGAGCTCCTGCTCGGACTCTGTCACATTATGTCATGCCAGTTTCCTGCCCTTTGGAATAGTTCATATTACGCTAGCAGAGGAACACACCTGGATATGTCCCACTCTTATGTACTTGTTTATCTACACTGTGTGTGTTGGCTGTGTGTGTCATGTTGGCTGTGTGTGTGTGGGTCTCTCTCCAATGAACTTTAGAATATTCTTTAGTCATTCACACTGCAGTTGGAATGGATAAACACATACTATATCATCTCTCTGCAGTACTCCCAGTACTAAATATGCTTCATATTCCTAGCCTTGAGCTACAAATAGCATTTCAGATGTTCTCAACTATCCCACGTTTTGTGTAATCGTTTTCAATTGAAGTTATCCCCACTCATGCATTGGCCTTTGATATGCACATTTTAGTCATTTAGCATATAGTCTTATCCAGCGCATTCATCTTAAGATCGCTATACACACCTGCAGTAAATAGTGAGGTCATGCCCCTTGTCTGCCTGTGTGCATGTAGCAGCCTCCAGTTGGAAATGTGATGTGTAACGGGGGTCATGTGGTCACCTATCAACACCCACTACTCCCCTTTAGCTGCCAAGCCGAGGGGGGATAATAAAGAGATCTCGGGCAGCTTAATGTAAATGTTGTGATCACCAGGCAGGTGCAGGCCCTAGGCAGACAAGTGTTTGTGGATGAAAGTGATCTCTTTCAGGGGTGAAATGACTGCAGGAGAGCTACAGGGAGCTAGAGATCTGACACCATATGAGGTGACCAATGACGTCTGAGGGGGTTTAAAGGCCCAATGCGATCATTTTCATATCAATATCATATTTCTGCGTAACAATTCTTAGTTTTCCATTAACATTTTCAAACTATTTCTCAAGAATTTAGCTGGGAGTGGTCTGAGTGGGGAACTGAAAGCTAGCTGTTATTTGCAGAGCTATATTAACCATTTTGTGGGCTGGTGACATCACCAGGATTGCCTGGTTGAAAATACAATCAGGAAATAACTTTTTTTTTTCTCTCTCACTTTTCCTGTGTTAGTTTCATCAGCTGTTGCAGAATATGATACAAAGCACAGGGAAAAACTGAATTTAGGCGGCACTGGGCCTTTTTATAGGGAGCTGATGAAATGATGCATCTCTCTCTTTCTCTCCAGACGCGCACACCTACGGCTGTGTTTAGAGCGACTGAAATCCCTCGTTCCATTGGGACCAGACTCCAACAGGCATACCACGCTCAGCCTGCTGATGAGGGCCAAGAAACACATTGTGGTGGGTGATGGTGGGCGGAGAAGTGATGAGAAATCAGTTTAAAGTGTTTACAGTTTCAAGAGGGCAATTTATTCTACCATTGGAAGAGGGTAATAAACGGTGCCACTTTGTTTCTGCCTCAGCCAACTCCCTTTTTACTGTCATGGCAACGTTTGGCGTGGTTACAGCCACAGAGTTGACTAAAATAGAAAGATATCTGTTACCATGGAGACCCTATTAAATTACTAGAGGGATCTATATAATAAACCCTTAGTTCCAGAAAGGGGTGAAAATGGCAGCCATGTTGGTCAGGGAGAAATCCAAACCAATCTAATTGGAGTGAATGGCAGTAGAGGCATAATCCTGATTTGACTTATGTAGGAAAATAAAAGGCATATGATATATCAGAAATTGTGTAATAGAATTATCGTCAATTTAAAAAAAAAATGGTCAAATCATGGTTCATACAGGTTTTATACAAAGTGCCTGTATAAATAGCCTCTAAAATATGTGAATAGACCATAAATGTCTCCATTGTGTTAGGACTCAGACAAGTATAGATATCTTATCATCAGCTGATATCTGCTAGTGTATGGCTGTGGATTGGCTGCATCGTTTGAATGGTATATTGGCAGTTAATTTGAAAAAATGAATGGGCTCATTCCTCAAACTGTCTGGCTAGCTAACAAACGGAGTGCAGATAAATTCTTCAAATGCATTGTTTTACATTATCTTATCGACGCACTGGCAAACCATGGTTGACCAACTCCCACTGGCAAACTACGGTTGACCAACTTCCTGACCAAAATGGCTGACTTTTTTATACCATCATAAGAAGGTTCAAGTTAATTCTAGTATTCTAATTCTATGTCTGTTACCCTCGTGGTCTAGAGGGTGATTAGTGTTATGCTAACTCGGGTGAGCGACATCAGGGTTTGATGAGGTAGAGTAAAGCGGCGCCTGGTAAAAACTAAACCCTGCATCACTCCAGGACCAGGTTTTACCTACCTTGTAGACGAGACTATTGAGGAACCTGTCTATGGTTAACTATGTGTGGTTGGTAGGAGGAGGCCAGTATATGAATGAATCACTGTTAGTGCCTTCAGAAAGTATCCACACCCCTCGACTTCTTCCACATTTTTGTTGTTGCAGCATGATTTTAAAATGGATTAGATTGAGATTTGTCACTGGCCGACAATACCCCATAATGTTTACAAATGAACAATGAAAAGCTGAAAAGTATTTAGTCAATAAGTTTTCAACCTTGTTATGACGAGCCGAAATGCGTTCAGGAGTGAAAAGTTGCTTAAGCCACAAATTGTATGTATTCACTCTCTAATAGTGTTTTAACATGATTTTTGAATTACTACTTCATCCCTGCACCCAACCCATACAATTATCTGAAAGGTCCCTCAGTCAAGCAGTGGATTTCAAACACCGATTCAACCACAAAGTCCAGGGACATTTTCCAAAGCCTAGCAAAAAAAGGCCACATATCGGTAGATTTATATAAAGCAGACACTGAATATCCCTTTCAGCATGGTATAGTTATTAATTACACTTTGAATGGTATATCACTACACAGATAATGGCGTCCTTCCTAACTCCGTTGCCGGAGAGGAAGGACACCGCTCAGGGATTTCACCATGAGACCAATGGTGAGTTTTAAAACAGTGTTTAATGGCTCCTCAATTCTAACTTAATTGACAAAGTGAGAAGGAAGATTCCAAAACATGCATCCTGTTTGCAACAAGCAACTAAAGTAATACTGCAAAAAAATGATGTTTTGGGCAAATCCAATACAACACATTACTGAGTACCACTCTCCATATTTTCAAGCATAGTGGTGGCTGCATCATGTTATTGTTATGGACTGGGGAGTTTTTCAGGATAAAAAAGAAACAGAGTGGAGCTAAGCACAGGCAAAATCCCAGAGGAAAACCTGGTTGTCTGCTTTCCACCAGACACTGGGAGATAAATCTAGGGCGAGACCTGAAAAATTGGAGTCTAGCCATAATCAACAACCAATTTGACAGAGCTTTTTTGTTAATAATCATGTGCAAATATTGTATAATCCAGGTGTGGAAAGCTTTTAGAGACACCCAGAAAGACTCACAGCTGTAATCACTGCAAAAGGTGTTTCTACAACATGACTCATCGATGTGAATACTTATGTAAATGAGATTTGTTTAATTTTCAAAACATTAGCAAAAATGTCTTAACATTTTTTCACTTTGTCATTATTATGAGGCATTTTGTAGATGGGTGAGAGCGAGAGAATCTGACACAACAGAATGTGGAGTAAGTCAAGGGGTACGAATACTTTCTGAAGGCACTGTACATACCGAGGTCAGAGGTTGCAGGAGGGCAAAAGGCAGCTGTCACGAGCGCACACACAAAGTGAGGGCCAGTGTCTATTGCTGTATGTGTCTCTGCTGTAGAGGTTGGAGGAGAGCGAGCGGAGAGCCCAGCATACCTTAGACCAGCTGCAGAGAGAGCAGAGGCACCTGCAACGGCGTCTGGAGCAGCTGGGGGTGGAGAGAACACGCATGGACAGCACAGGATCCATTGTCTCTTCCGACAATCCTGACTCAGACCAGGGTGAGCACACAAGGGAATCCCTCTCCTACATTACAAACTGAACTGGGATCATTAATGCTTTGTGGAGGTTTACAGTATAACATGTTTCATTTCTTCATTTGTCAAAGTTTCACGTTTTTACATCAAAGCACACTATAATACAATGTAAAGGTGTCCATTCTCTTCCACCAATCCTTCCTCCCTTCTTTAGTGATGGGGCTTTATGTTAACCAAAGTTATTGAATTTGAATATGAGCTCAGTAGAGAACGCATTGGGCTGATTGTGGTACCTGCATAATATTGACCTGTGTTGTGTGTTGCAGAGGAGGAGCTGGATGTGGATGTGGAGGGGACTGACTACCTGCTGGGGGATCTGGAGTGGAGCACCAGCAGTGTCAGTGACTCTGATGAGCGGGGCAGCCTGCGCAGCAGCTGCAGTGACGAGGGCTACTCCAGCGCCAGCCTGCGCCTGCGCATGCAGAACCAAAACACTCAGGAGAAGGCCGAGCAGCTGGGCTGCAGCCTATAAGAGCACAGCCCTCAACCTCTGACCCCCAGCCCCCATCCAATCCCGTCCCTCTATCGTCCAGTTAACACCCGCCCTCCAACCAGTCTCTGCCAATCAGACCTCACTCCCAGCAGGACTGGCCTGTTCTGACCAAGCCCCCTCCTCCTTTCCAACTGTATTCCACCTCTTTCCCCCCTGAAACCCCCCAATGCAACACCTCTTAGACACACCCACCGTCCTATCTCAACCGTCCATCGGCCAACCAAAATGGAGGATCAGTCTGTGGCACTCCCCAATCAGAGCTTTTTGATGAGTAGGATTAGGAAGATAAGACACTCCGTCCGTCCCTTTGTGTCCACCAGCTTGCTCCCTTCCTTCTGTCCTTCCTGCTCTGCTGTCTGTTTCAGTGCAAGAGCCAAGTAGAGGTGACTGACTTTTCACATCCATGCAGTGTCCCCCTTCCAGCGTCCGAAAACTTAAGACAGCTAGAGAATGTGATTACAACACCACACCTACACCCCACTGCCTCTCTCTTGTTCAGAAGCCATCTGAAGCAATCCAGTCATGATGAGAACCCCTCTCGACCCCCAGCTCTAAATCCCATCTCGCCCATTTCTCCCATGAGACTGGCACCTCCATAGGTGGTGGTCGTACAGACAGCAGAGCTGTGCCACCTGACTAACCAGCTGACCAATCACAGCATGGTATTTTGGAACGGAGTATAGGAATGGATGGTCTTGGTCAAAGAGCTGTGGCGTGGTCATTTTAAACAATCTACACTGCAGCTATTGTAGTAATGTTATCAGGTGTAGTCTTTCAGTAAGTCTTTATGGTGAATAATTGTCTACCTGCACTTTCCACGTGAAGCCTCACTGGGAGTTCTACGACACTAAGCACGGCTGTGACGTCATCCATGTTCCACAACCTCTTCGTTGTTGTGGTCGGCAGCAATACATTTATCAAGATGTAATTTTTTTGTCCACACCTGCCATTTCAGAATTTTTATGATGGGGGGGGGGGGGTAGGAAAATAAAACTTGTGAGGAACAATGTGCCGCATGAGATTAAGGGGTGGGGTGACTGGGGTTAAGGCAACTTGTATCTTCCTCTCTCTGATGACGGTGGCGTCTAGCTTGTGTTTTAATGTACGTGTCTGTGTTGCTGCTGGTCACGCACTGTAGCCAGTGGTGATCACTTAAATGTGTCTGAAGGGAAGTCACACAGACAGACAGTACATTAACTGTTGAAATAAACCAGTAAAGAGATTAAAAGCACATTCCATGTTAGAGAGAAAGTAAGGTGTGTTAGTAGAGAATTACCTTCGCCCATATTTATGAGGGAGAGCGTTTTGCAGTTTTAATGACAGGAAGGATCTAGCTATCAGCTTCAGGTTACCCACAAGCAGAACACAACAGATTTGCTGACTTGCTTTGCCTTTCAGTCAAAACACAGAACAAGGAGAGTCAACGTCTATTGAATTAGTTCACCTCTGAAAAGGAAAGAGCAGAAAGGTTACTGTACACTAAATATCTGCCTGGCCTATAGAGCTATTTATTATTTTAGCAAAATGTAGTCATGTTTATGTAAATAGTTGACACAGAAAGAGCTCTATGTATATTGAATAAAAAATATTTATATTATATATAAATATATAAATATCTATTTAATTAGTTATCGCTTTAGTTATGTTATTCTTGTGAGGTTTTCTATGTGTGGTTGGTTTGCACAGCATAGTCAATCCATAGCTTTTTAGAACTGTCTTTTGTGCCTATAGACTTGTGTCCTTTCAGAAATTGGCACGGTGCTCCTAGAAATGAATGAAATTGTTACGTGGTTGATTATATTTTTAAATAATAATAAACATCCTCTGTCAATAGGAAAATAATTTTAATGAATATAATAATAATAATAAAAAAATGAAATATAAAAATGTATATAATTTAAGAAGAGCTGGTGTTGGTGCTTTGGCATTGCTGTGACGGTGGGAAGTGGGGTTTCACCCTTCTTTGTGCCTGAGAGCCTGAAACAAAATGGCTCCTTGACCCAAGAGATTATAACATAGTGTAGCGAGAGGAGGAAATGGTGGGTTCAATAACCTGGGGGATAAACTGGAGAGGATTGCAGTAGCGGTTGGATGTAGTTGACTAGCCTGTAATCTATCTCCTGCACTGTTGCAGCACAATGGCGAACCTGGAACCTGTCACATGCAGAATCTTGTTAGAATGGGAAGATGGTCGATACACAGACAAAAAAAATATAGGATTAGGGTTGTTTAGTGTTGTGTGTGTGTGTGTGTGGAATGCTGCACTTCTGTGTCACTTAAAAAAAAGGTATCCAAAAGGAGAGGAACGATGTAGCCCTGCCAGAAGGGGATTGTTGTGAATTGAGCCCCTGGCTGAGACTGGTGTTATGGGGCAGGTGTGTGTATGTCCCGTCACTGTCTTCAGAGAGAAACTATAAGGGTTTGGGAGAGGGAGGGTTGTTTTGAATGGGGGATAAAAATGGCACTTATATGGATGTTTTTAGTTGTTTACAAGTTTTTTTTTTTATCCCACCTCTTCAAAGAAGACCTCATGTATTATTAAAAGATCGAATGGGATCTTAAGCACTTACAAATTCATAACATATTGTATGAATTGGAATTCGTAACATACGAATTGAGAAGGGGGAAAAAAGGATGACGTGCACAATTTTCTGGGACCCGTTTTGTCTTGAGTGCTACTTTCAAAACTACTGCTTGAAAATATACGAAACCTCTGTAGCATCACTTTAACCTAAGCATTGTCTGTTATTCGGGGGCCACACACTTCTCTTTCCCTCAGTCCATGGCCTGTTTTCTGTGTATTCCACTCCTCGTGTGTGAATGTGGCTCCCATTGAGAAGAGATCCTGATTCATTTCTATGGTGGTCCCACCCCCTTCCTCCCACATGCTGTTGGCCAGCCACCATGGTGCAGAGGGAGCAGACTGGGCTGTTTGTACAGTATAGCTGCAGCTCTCCTACCTCCCCGTATTACACTCTTTTAACACCCTTGGTGCTTCAGCATCTGCCTTGAGCAGGTGTGGATTCTTACAAAGAACAAGCAGATCACTGCAGTTGGCTTCTGTGTAGTCCTGTGTAAGCTATATGGGATATCACCCTCGGGATTCAAAAAACAAAATGTGTGTGTATATTTGGGTTAGGTTCATACGAAGGGGCTTAAGCCTTAAAACAGACAACTGTAAGAGAACCATAGTAAAGTATATTATATATGAATGTATATAATGTAAGTATAGACGTGTTATTACAAATGTCATTATTTTCATTGTGACTGTCTCGGGTGTGTTGCTCTCCCTCATACGCGCACACACGTTGTCATACACGCACGTCAGAAAAACGATGGCTCGAGGGTTGGTTCAACTATTAAAAAGGTTGACGTTTTGTGCACTTCCATTTTAGAATTGGGGAATTTGAATATTGACTTTAAAAGAAAGCACTTAAACATTTCGGAGAGAGAGAGAGAAAAAATGGGGAAATGTGGAGCAGTAATTTATATTTGCCAGTGATATGAAAGGAATAAAACATCTCCCAACCTTGTTTACCTAGCTACTTTCCTTGTCTTTGTATTTATGACTTGGTCTGATGATTTGAAATATGTATTTATCTATGATTATGCTGATAGCAGATGTCTGTCTTACCTTAATTGAATACTCAGGCTGTAAGTTACTCTGGAAAAGGGTGTCTGCTAAATGACCGTAATGTAAATCTGATGCGGAGGCCAAGCCTCTAGTACCTATATTCTATAGTAGCAATAATCAGCTTGGGTTTGAGACCTTTTCAATGTGGAATGATGTCAGACAGGAAAACAAAGCCATCGTCTTGGGAGGTAATCAAAGCTCGCTCTGGCAGGCAGGATAACTTGTTTCTGACAGTAATCTCCTGCCTAAATCCCTGGTATGACTAGATAAGTCTGCAGCTGTTTAATAACCAGGAGATGGAGGGAGGAGAGGAGGGAGTGATGGAACCTTGGTCGGCATCCTTCCTCTCAAGTCTGTCGTCCTTTTGCTCACTGCTAAAGCACACACACACTAGTACACACACACACTTGCACATAGTCACAAATGACACATCGCAAAGCAATTTCTATATTTTGGCACCTTTGTGATGCAGTCTGTCCTTGTCTGGCTGCCAACTCAGCGGGAGGAAGATGGAGAGTGCAGTGTGGATATTCTACTATGGATTACTGTTCTTACACCCTCTATGATTCCAGCACGCCTTTGACCCTTCTCCTTCCTGGTGACTGAGATGAGTTATTCTTCCAGCATCTAATTCAGACTGGAATAATATGTGTCCAGGTCAGTCTATGAGATGCTCACTGCTTATAACACACTGGCCAAAGGAAATCTGAAGTGTAGCTCATTGGTAGAGCAAGGTGCTTGTAATGCCACGGTAGTGGGTTTGATTCCCGGGATCAGCTATACATAAAATGTATGCCCGCATGACTAAATCGCTTTGGATAAAAGTACATGTTAAATTACTATATTATTGAAGAGTTTTTCACTCCAGGTTTATTCTGTTCTGAACTAATATAGCAGAAGAAGCATTGGTGCTTTACAGTATTTTGACCTGACCTGTTTGACCCCCCCCCCCCCCCACACACACACACACACACACAGGATATTCTCGAAGGGGAGTGAGTCTACAGGGGATATTCTTGAAGGGGAGTGAGTCTACAGGGGATATTCTTAAAGGGGAGTGAGTCTACCCTAGTAGGTGGGAGGTCCGGGGGGGGGGGGGGGGAACACAACTGTCAAGGAAACCTTGAATATAATATAGACTCCAAACAACAGACATGAATGGACAGTCTTTGAATGCCATCAGTGTCATTGTCTCATGGGGCGTACATGTTTTGCATTGCAGTTCTGACCCTAAATGCTTTCCCACAACACTACGCTACCTGATATAGTATTGTCTTTGTCATTGCTGCAATAGCTGGAATAGCCTACTCTCTACTTGCATCTGTTACTGGTTTGCAGGTCCACTATCGTGTCAGTGTATTGATGACAAGTGTACAAAGATGGCTTTATCATTGACGTGTGTGCATGCCATGACAAGTGTGTGTGTCTATATTCTGTCAGTGGGATCCGAGTCCCTGTGACCCCTGCATCCCCCTGGCTGTCAGATTAGGCAAATCCATCAGTTTATCCCAACCCTGCAGACCCAACGAACCACAACCTTTTGCGCACACACACACCTGGGCCCGAATAACACTTTGCAATACAATTGCAACATGCCCTTGGGAAATAAACATTGAGTACACGACTCTATCATTTATGTACTTTGAATCACCACTGCAGATGCTTGCTTTCGGCATTATCGTTAATATGTTTAGAGACTCGCACAACAGTCATGCCAGATCGCACCCTTTTATTCAAATGTAAACACTGGCATATGAAACAGAACAGGTAGCTGCAGTTAGGAAGTATTCTCTCTGTGAGATCAAATGGCATAGTTTACAACAAAAAAATACATACAGACAGAATTCTGGGTCGTTCCACAAATGGAATGCCCTTTTATATTTTAAGTAAAAATTGTCCACCAATATCGAATTTTTAAAGCCTGTTATATTAAATGAAGTGCCCTATAGACCACGTGGAATTCAATCAATCTGATTTTTAATATGAATCAAGACTTGCTACAGTGCCAAAATTCTGCATTTTGGCCTGTCCGTCTGTGACTTCTAGGAAGATTTTAACCCACTTTCTCAAAGTAATTTCTGAAGATTACTTGCCCTCAGAACAGCCTCAATTCGTCGCATGGACTCGACACGGTGTCGACAGCATTCCACAGGGATGCTGGCCCATGTTGACCCCAATGATTCTCACAGTTGTGTCAAGTTGGCTGGATGTCCTTTGGGTGGGGGACCATTCTTGATACACACAGGAAACTGTTGAGTGTAAAAAAACAAGCAGCGTTGCAGTTCTGGACACAAACCTGTGCACATTGCACTTACTACCACACCCCATTCAAAGGCACTTACATCTTTTGACTTGCCCATTCACCCCTCAGTTGCACACATACCCGATCCAAGGCTTCAAAATCTCCTACCCTTTATCCACACTGATTGAAGTGGATTTAACAAGCGATAACAATAAGGAATCATAGATTTCACCTGGTCAGTCTATGTCATGGAAAGAGCAGGTGTTCTTAATATTTTGTACACTCAGTGTACATCTGTTGGCCTTAAAATGAGGGACACTTATGTGAACTGAACTCTTAATATGTTGAAACTATTCAATTTTAAATATTTACTTCAAAAGAAACATTGAACATCTGATAGTCAAATCATAGTGTAAAAGCAGTTGAGTTGGTTCTACTCTTTTTGGCAGTTTTCTGGTATTTTGTGGTCGGAAAACTTTTGCACTTTGCCACAAGCTTCCATTCCTCATGTCACTAGGGTATTTATGGCTGATGTAACTCCCTAGAGTCTATAGATGCATCGGTGCGTCAATCTAATTCATGTAAAAAAAGCCCCATCAAAATTGTTCAGTTTAAGCTAGAGATATCCGAATGGGCTGCAACTCAATCCACCACGTCCGCTTATGGCGGCCTTCCACATCTGTGGTGGGAGGTGGCCGAGCTACAGTTGTTTGTCAGACAATGAGACATCCCAAAAATTGATATTCTCACAAAAACGGGAATCATCTGAAGTTGTTAACGTCAATGTGCCAACCTCTGTTTGTAGCATCCAAACCCTCATCAAACTATACACAATACCCCCATAATAACAAATCAAAAACAGTTTAATTTTTCATTGCATATTTATAAAAAATAAACTGAAATAACACATTTACATAAGTATTCAGACCCTTTACTCAGCACTTTCTTGGAGCACCTTTGGCAGCGATTACAGCCTCGAGTCTTCTTGGGTATGACGTCACATTGTTAACTTGTTTTGTACATAATGTTGCTGCTACCGTCTCTTATGACCGAAAAGAGCTTCTAGACATCAGAACTGCGATTATTCACCTCAGATTATACGATGAGTTTTTCTTCAATGAGCCGGAGGGAGATACTACAGACACCTGATCAGGCCCAGATCCCCGTCGTTCGCTGGAAAAGGACATTTTGGTGAATAAGATCAGGGTGCCTTGTGAGGATCAGGTGACGAATAGCTAATCTGGCTTTGCCTTCCATCCTGCTAGCTAACGTTCAATCGCTGGGGGGAAAAAAGGGACGAACTGAAAGCACGTGCTGTATATCCTATGAATGGGACATTAAAAACTGTAATATCTTATGTTCCCCCCAGTCGTGGCTGAACAACAACATTAAGAACATACAGCTGGCGGGTTAAACACTCTATCGGCAGGATAGAACAGCAGCCTCTGGTAAGATACGATACGGGGGCCTATGCATATATGTAAACAACAGCTGGTGCACGATATCTAAGGAAGTCTCAAGGTTTTGCTCGCCTGAGGTAGACCACATTATCTACCTAGAGAGTTTTCATCTGTATTTTTCATAGCTGTCTATATACCACCACAGACCAATTCTGGCACTAAAACCACACTCAATGTGCTGTATACCGCCATAAGCAAACAGAAAAACGCTAATCCAGAGACGGCGCTCCTAGTGGCCGGGGACTTTAATGCAGGAAAACAAATCTATTTTACGTAATTTCTATCAGCATGTTAAATGTGCAACCACCTTTACTCCACACACATAGACATGTACAAAGCTCTCCCTCGCCATCCATTTGGCCAATCTGACCATAATTCTATCATCCTGATTCCTGCTTACAAGCAAAAATTAAAGCAGGACGCACCAGTGACTCAGTCTATAAAAAAAGTGATCAGATGAAGAAGATGCTAAATCCTGGTATGCCCCCGACGAACCATCAAACAGGCAAAGCGTCAATACATGACTAAGATTGAATCGTACTCTACCGGCTCCAACGCTCATCGAATGTGGCAGGGCTTGCAAACTATTACAGACAACAAAGGGAAGCACAGCTGAGAGCTGCCCAGTGACATGAGCCTACCAGACGAGCTAAATAACTTCTATGCTCGCTTCGAGGCAAGTAACACTAAAACATGCTTGAGAGAATCAGCTGTTCCGGACGACTGTGAGATCACGCTCTCCGCAACCGATGTGAGTAAGACCTTTGAAACAGGTCAACATTCACAAGGCCGCAGGGCCAGACGGATTACCAGGACGTGTACTCCGAGCATGCGCAGACCAACTGGCAAGTGTCTTCACTGACATTTTCACCCTCTCCTTGTCTGAGTCTGTAATACCAACATGTTTCAAGCAGACCACCATAGTCCCTGTGCCGAAGAATCCTAAGGTAACCTGGCTAAATGCTTACCGCCCCATGGCACTCACATCGGTAGCCATGAAGTGCTTTGAAAGGCTGGTCGTGGCTCACATCAACAGCATCCCCCCAGACACCCTAGACCCACTCCAATTCGCATACCGCCCCAACAGATCCACAGATGACGTAATCTCAATTGCAGTCCACACCGCCCTTTCTCACCTGGACAAAAGGAACACCTATGTGAGGATGCTGTTCATTGACTGCAGCTCAGCGTTCTACACCATAGTTCCCACAAAGCTCATCACTAAGCTAAGGACTCTGGGACTAAACACCTCCCTCTGCAACTGAATCCTGGACTTCCTGATGGGCCGCCGCAGGTGGTAAGAGTAGGCAACAATACATCTTCCACGCTGATCCTTAACACTGGGGCCCCTCAGGGGTGTGTACTTAGTCCCCTCCTGTAGTCCCTGTTCACCCACGACTGCGTGGCCAAACACGACTCCAACGCCACCATTAAGTTTGCTGATGAGACAACAGTGGTAGGCCTGACCATCGACAACGATAAGGTGCCAGGACAACAACCTCTCCCTCAATGTGAGCAAGACAAAGGAGCTGATCGTGGACTATAGAAAAAGGTGGGCCGAAAAGGTCCCCAATAACATCGACGGGGCTGTAGTGGAGCGGGTCGAGAGTTTCAAGTTCCTTGGTGTCCACATCACTAACAAACTATCATGGTCCAAACATGCAATGACAGTCTTGAAGAGGGCACGACAAAATCTTTTCCCCCTCAGGAGACTGAAAAGATTTGGCATGGGCCCCCAGTTCCTCAAAAGGTTCTACAGCTGCACCATCGAGATCATCCTGACCGGTTGCATCACCACCTGGTATGGCAACTGTGCGAACGGCCCAGGGCCAAGCTTCCTGCCATCCAGGACCTATATAATAGGCGGTGTCAGAGGAAAGCCCATAAAATTGTCAGAGACTCCAGTCACCCAAGATATAGACTGTTTTCTCTGCTACTGCACGGCAAGCGGTACCGGAGCGCCAAGTCTAGGACAAAAAGGCTCCTCAACTATTTCTACCCCCAAGCCATTAGACTGCTGAACAATTCATGAAAATTGGCATTGGACAATTTACATTCGACCCCCCCCCCCCCCTCCCCCAATGCTGCTACTCGCTGTTTGTTTGTTATCTATGCATAGTCACATCACCCCCACCTACAAGTACAGATTACCTCAACTAGCCTGTACCCCTGCACACTGACTTGGTACTGGTGTCCCCTGTATATAGCCTCGTTATTGTTATTCTTATTGTGTTACTTTTCATTTTAGCCTACTTGGTAAATATTTGTTCTTCTTCCTGAACTGCACTGTTGGTTGAGGGCTTGTAAGTAAGCATTTCACGGTCTACACTTGTTGTATTCGGCGCATGTGGCAAATCAAATTTGATTTGATTTGAGTGTCATAGCAAAGGGTTTGAATACTTATGTAAATAAGGTACTTCTGTTTTTTTTTTGTTTTTTTTATAAATTTGCTAAAATGTCTAAAAACCTGTTTTCACTTTGTCATTATGGGGTATTGTGTGTAGATTGATGAGGATTGTTATTTATATAATCCATTTTAGGGGTCTGAATACTTTCCGAATGCACTGTATGTATAAAAAAAACGATATTTCCTGTGTTTACTTTTATGTCCGAGATATAGTACAGACACTTCAAAACCTTATTCCTTATAATTTATTAAGATGAAATTGGCAACTCTGTTACGGTCAATCGTGTTACTTTGACACTTAATTACTTACTATAGTATTTTTTTCTATTTCACCTCTTGAGATGGGAAAACGGGTTTTTATGTAGTTGAACATGTTCTTTATGACAGAATATTAAAATTACGTTAAAAAAAAGTGAAATACAAATGTTGCCGAATTGGTAGAAGGACCCTTCTGTCTCATAGTTATTTCGTATTGTAGAATATAAATGATGTGTTAAGCGAGACAGAGGACGTGACTGACAATCCCATCCCTACACTGAGAAAACATGTAGGTAAGGTAGGGGCCATGCTGTGAATGAGGGGTCTTGTTGACAGATGGAGCTGATAGTCTGCATTAGGAAGAGGGTCTCTTGGGACCAGAGAGACGAGGTAGTGCACATCAGACAGGATTAGTTATTTTTTCAGGAAGAAAAAAAGATGAACAGAATGGTTACTGGCCAGTAACATACAGTTGGTCTTGGTACAGCTACTTCATGAGCACCTGGCAAATCAAAGCACCTGGGATAGGAACGTTTTAAAGTAGCCTTTTGAGTGAGAGCCTAAGCATGGAGATACTACAGACATTGTAGATCAATACTGCAGCATTCAAAGGAAATGCTCTCAAAGTGGTACTGCTTTTCAAAAATGGCATTTGTCCCAACAGGAAAGGAACTGCAGACTGCAAAGTAAATGCATGTGAATCACTCATTTCATTTACAAATCTCATAGATTTACACCTTGACAGCGGTGAGTTGTTTTCAGTTTCTCTCTTTCAGTACAACAAATGTTCCCATTTCGAGGTTCACTGACTTGCTGAACTGGAGCAGGAGAAAGGAAGACTGGACGATACAAACGTTGGCCGAGAAAGAGGTGATGATACCTCTACCTGTCATGTGCTGCTGAGTCACTCCCGGTCGTCTCCTGTCTCAATGGGCCTTTTGTTGCTGCCTGCTGTTGGAGCTGCTGGAAATGGCTGGCCTGAGCTCGCTGGTGAGGTGGCGGCAGGGTGTGTGTAGCACAGGCGGTTGGTGGCACCTTCATTGGGGAGGGCGGGCTGGTGGTAATGGCTGGAGCAGAAACAGTGGAATAGTATCAAATACATCAAACACATTGTTTCCGTGTGTTTGATGCCATTTAATTTACTCCGTTCCAGCCATTATTATGAGCCGTTCTCCCCTCAGCAGCCTCCACTGGTATAGTTGGGGTGTGGGATGTGTGTATGTCTCACACGCAAATGATAAAAGGTGTTTTTGATAGAGGAGGTGTAGGCTGGAACTATGTGGGAGTGCTGAATGTACATGTCTGTACATGTGGGTGACACTGTGTTCTGGATGTCAAGGTGACTTTGGTTGAAGTCTGGTGATTATGTCTGGGAGCATATGAGCTGAGAGTTACCGGCTATAAAACCGAGAGAGGATTCAAATACATGCCATAAGCAAACAATGCGATGTCTATGAAGAGACAGTTGTGCGTGAAAGAGTGAATGGTATGAGAGAAAGAAATAAGGACAATAATTTTTTTCTTATGAAGGAAGATCTCAGGACAGACAGTCTGTCTAGCTGCTGATGGTGATTGGTCAGTGTGGAAGTAGAGATGAGGTTATCCCATTGTTTACTTGGCCTGGCATCTCTCAAAGCCAAGTGGAGATGTTGCTCATTACTAAGGATATTCTGCCCTCTAGTGGTTAAAATGGGACATTTGCAAATGCATTGCATCGACTTTAACATTTGTATTACATCATGGTAAGCAAGGCATCTACAGTGTAAATATGTTTATTTTTTCAACAGTATTTTATTTTCTGTTCAGATAATAACCATGATTACTCCTTGTTGGTGCATTTGTGGTTCCATATGTAAAGCCTCAGTGACATGATTAAATTTGATTAGGAATAACTTGACCATCATGACATGCCCTTGCCCATGTTACAATCTGCTGCAATCTTATAATAGCATATAGTTCAAGATATCAATATCTCATAAATCTTCAAGGGCTAGGCTACCCCATCAACATTCAAAGTGACTAAACAACTAGTTTAGAATGTGTTAGCTTCATGAATACTTAAAAAATGTTAAAGTGATTGGAAATGCAAATTAAAAATGTGTTGAATGTTTACTATATGGGATAAGATAGCTATTGAGCTATGCATTCTGCAGTCCCGACAGCTCTGTGTGCGTGTGTTTAACCCTCTAAATGGAGTGGTCGGTAACCTGGATCAGGGCCAAGGCCAGAACCAGCAGGTCGAGTCATCGCGCGAGAAGAAGACAGCGCTGCACCATCAATAATCCTCTCTCATATGCTGAATCATCCCCCAAAAGTGCTTTGTGATTCTGGAAAATGTCTGCAGGACTGACCCATTTCACAGGCTTGTGTTTTCAATATAGTTTAGGCTAAACTTGATAATAGGTGTTAGGCTATTAAGTGACTTGCATTTATTTAATGTGATATGTGGGCATTGGGGAGTCATGCAAACAGGCCTTTGTGTCTGTGTCTCTTCCTGTATTCTGACACTGCGGTGGTCGGGCACGAAAGGTGCATGGCTGCAGACTGCAATACAGCAGTACCGTTTATACATACTCAGTCCTGGCACACAGTTAACATGCATCGATCCCATGCCTGGACTGCTGGGACAGCACGGCAAAACTGTAATGACAGTGTTTACTAGGATTGGATAACCTGCATGGGACGTTTCACAATACTTCATCGGAAACAGTCTAGGCAATGTCAATTTGGCCTATTATGTCCTACGTTGGCCTCAGCGTCAACATTTAATAGTAAAGTCATTTTTCGCTTTAATTAGTACAATCATTATCATCATGATATTAGTAGGCCTGGCCTTTTGGTCTTATTAAAAATAACTATTTACATGCCCCCTACAAGTTATCATTTTATGCTCTCGCATTGACCAAAGGTCTATCTTGGCTTGTCTGTGCAGCATGGATTAGCCTGAAATACTTACATGTTGAATTCGTGTTCCCCTGAGAATATCTCTTTTTGCAGGAGCTTGCAGGTTTCCCTTACCCTGCTCCTGCCCCTGCGTCAAATGATGCTCGAGTTTCATCACTATAAAAGCACCTGTCTTTGCCAGGCATCACTCGTATCTCACTTCCTCTCTCTTTCTCTCTCCCACACACTCTCACACGGGGCAGTGAGAAGGGACTCCGCAAGCAGCAAAGGTCAGACTAGCATTCCACTTCTCCACCTGGAAACATGAGTTACTCCGGCGACGTCTACTCCAGCAGTTCCTATCGGAAGATCTTCGGGGATGCGCCCCGGAGCTCCGGCCGCATGTCGGTGGGCAGCAGCCCCTCTCGCCTGTCCGGCGGATACCGCTCCAGCGGCTCACACCGCAACTATGGCTCCCCATCCATGGTTACATCCTCCGGCTTCCGCAAGGCGGGTGCCGGGCGCAACTTCCACTCCTCCATGCCCGACTCCATGGACTTGACCCAGTCCACGGCCGTCACCAACGAGATGAAAATCATCCGCACCAACGAGAAGGAGCAGCTCCAGGGCTTGAACGACCGCTTCGTCTCCTTCATTGAGAAGGTCCACAACCTGGAGCAACAGAACAAGGTTCTGGAAGCCGAGGTGACTCTACTGCGCCAGCGCCACACAGAGCCCTCCCGTCTGCACGACTTGTACGAGCAGGAGATCCGGGAGTTGAGGGCGCGGGTCGAGGAGCTGACGCACGAAAAGAGCCAGATGCACCTAGACTGCGTGCAGATGAACGAGATGCTGGACCGCGTGAAGGAGAAGCTGGAAGAGGAGACGAGGCTCCGCGAGGAGGCGGAGGGCACCTTGAAGAGCTACCGTAAGGACGTGGATGACGCCACGATGTCCCGACTCGAGCTGGAGAAGAAAGTCGAGTCACTGCTGGATGAGATCGCCTTCCTCAGGAAAGTGCACGAAGAGGAGCAGCAAGAGCTGCAGGCTTCCCTGCAAGCCACACAGGTGCCAACATCACATCACCCTTCATGACCCCCATCAGTTGTCACTTGTCACCCTCATCTCCCCATCTCGCCGCCACCAAATAGCCTACCAAATAAATATACACCAAGGGAAAAGTTTTGATGATAACTTTTATCATTTATGGTGATAACCAGTGCCAAATAACTAACACTGTTCATAGCTTGTTATCATATGGCTATCTTATCATTCACATTCACTGTGGATCCACATTCACTTAGTCAAAGTTAATTCACAGCACATGCGCTGTCCTTGGTGCTGAAGCCAGTGAACACTGCGCACTGCGATAAGTGGCAGTAAATTTTACGGCACTGCGGTTCTGCGTAAAACAGCACCATGCAGTACTCCCTCTCTTCTGTCAATTCAAACCTAGCATTGACATAGGACACTAACTATATATAAACTATGAGGGAAGTTGTATAACTATAAAATAGAATTGAAATGGTGTAGTGGTTTACTGAAAATCGATTCTGTGCATAGTCTGAAAGTGTTATACAGTCTAAAGCAAGAGCCAGTGTGTTAAAAAGAGGGAATGGGAGGGAGATCGAGAGGGAGGAGAGAGAGGGGGAGCATATGGGTTCATAGGGATGCTAGCGTTCCCACTGATGATGCAGAGAAATAGTAGCGCATTATCTAGGTGTGGTCGACCTAGCATGTAGGAGGGGAGGGGAGGGGGGGGGGGGGGTATGATAGGATAGGGTCAACTCAGAACGTATACGAAAATAAAGATGAATTATGGCCCTTGTTGGATTTTACGTAGTCAGTCTCACGATGATCAACTATCACGATCACACGTTGTAAACACATTTTACAGGACGATTTCGATAGGTTAATTACTGCTGGCACATAGCCTAGCTGTTGTTATTTACAAGATTGTCAACATGGTACTGATTCATGTTGTCACACAAGGTTAATTGCAATATAATCATTCATCCAGGTAACAATTAATATTGTAGCTTACAGTGTTTTAGAAGGCAGTGGCATTTTGGATAGATCATTGGATAAGGTGATAGTACTTTAAATGCTTTTCTTTAAATAAAAAATAAGTCTTATCTACAATTTAATATCAATTGATGCAACAGAGAATCTTCATTATCGGAAAGATAATTAAGTGTTTGTTTTCTCCAGGGGTTTTCTATTGCCCTGCTCGAGATATAATTGCCATGGAAGCAATTGAAAGCAACCCCCATGGTGGTGCACAGAGCCCTGACTCAGGGCTCACTACATCAGCCCTCAGTATTTTACCTCACTGGATATAGATCACATTAGCCCAGGGCTCATAGCTCCCATGTGTCTACTATAAGCCCATGTTGGTCTGTGTGGTTTGACATAGATTTCAGTAGTGATTATCAAACCTTTTACTATATTTAGTAAAAAAACAACAACAAAAAATGGAAAAAATGGATGTTGCAACAATTTTGGTTTGGATTTTTTATAATAGCCTACTTCACATTTACAGTAAATTAGCATTAATACGAACATAAAAATAATAATATAATAACAAATACTAAAGCAAAATATTATCATATTTGAATCTCCACTACACTACAAATATGTATATATGTAGCCATTGAAGCATTCTCTTCACACCTGGTAACCATACCCAACCCTAACTCCCCTCTGTCCCTACCTGGTCCCAGGTTTCAGTGGAGATGGACATGAGGGATGATAAACCCGACCTGGCCGTGGCCCTGAAGGACATCCGTGCCCAGTACGAGGTCCTGTCAGCCAAGAATCAGAACCAGGCCGAGGAGTGGTACCGCTCTAAGTTTGCCAGTGTGAACGAGGCGGCCTCCCGCAACCAGGACCAGGCGAAGCATAGCAGGGAGGAGCTAAATGAGTATCGCAGGCAGGTGCAGGCCCGCAGCCTGGAGATCGAGGCTCTCAGGGGCCACAACGAGGCCCTGGAGAGGCAGATGGCTGAGCTGGAGGACCGCCATAGCAACGAGATGGGAGAGATGCAGGTACATGAAGTAGGACAGGCTGGCTATTACTGTATACCACAGTAATTGCTACAGTACAGGCTTTACCCTATGGATTCTATAGAATTATTCCCTCCTAAGTAACAGGTGTATATCACAGATGGTATGTGTGATGTCATTTCAATTGCACTGTAGCACAACAGATGTAAAAAGGTATGAGGAAATGTATGTTGTGAGGTATTAGGAAATGAACATAGTGAGGTATTTATCATTAGTAACACATCCTGATGTTAATCTTCCTGCAGGAGACCATCCAGGAGCTTGAGTCTGCCCTCCGCAGCACCAAGGGGGAGATGTCCCGTCACTTGCGTGAGTACCAGGACCTGTTGAATGTCAAGATGGCCCTGGACATTGAGATCGCTGCTTACAGGTTAGTCATCACCTAGTCTGAGTCTATATGTCTGATAAAGTTAAGTCCGCATTCAGCATATCGTTGATCCAAACCGCAGTGCCTTTCCTGTACTCTAAACACCTTTTCAATATTTGAATTCCAAGTCAGCAGAGTGCTTTGAAAAGTATGAAAGGTTGGAATTTGTTACATTTGTAAACTGACTCTCTTCCACTGATTTAGTCAGTATTTCAGTCAGCTCAGCAATCAGGCCACTGTTGATGCACCACAGTGTCTCTTTAAAAGATTTATGAGCACCCCCCCCCCCCCCCCCCCCCCCCCCCCCATTTTCTAAACATTTTAACACCTCGTCAGCACAGCAATAGAATTTAATAAATGTTTGTAAACTGACTTTCTCTTTATCTACATCTCTCCATCTTCATCCCCCTATTCAGGAAGTTGCTGGAAGGTGAAGAGTGCCGTCTGAGTACAGTTGGCGGAAATATCTTGCAGTCAGGTTACTCTGGCTTCTCCTATTCGTCCAGCCGCTCCTACGCCCTGGGTTCCTCCGCCCCTTACAGGATGAGGGGAGCCAGGCCTGAGGAACCAGAGAAGGAGGAGGATGAGGAAGAGAAGGAGGAAGAGGAGAACGAGGAGGAAGGAGAGGAGGGAGGGGATGGAGAGGAGAATGGAGATGAGAATGCGGTGGAGAATGGAGAGGGAGATGAGGAGGAAGATGAGGAAGAGGAGGATGACGTTCAGAAGAAGAAGGAAGAGAAGGGGGGTGCTCCCAGCAAGAGCACCAAGAGCTAAACTGCTTGTGTCCTTGATCATCAATGCCTTTCGCACCTACTACAGTCCACTCATTCACTCATATGGATCCCTTCCCTGTCGCCTCATTTCTGATTCACAAGGACACACACGCACACACACTTACCGTACTCACGGCAGATGCCTCACACACACGTACCTTCTCCTCTCGCTCTCTGGGTATCAATAATCAGCTGTGTGGTGGAAAACAGAAAGACAGACAACGCAGAGAGGTGCATTACCCTGCCAGAAGATAAACCTGCAGCTACATGTTCTCAGTATTCTATGTCACGGTTTTACTCCATAGATGATGGTTACCACAGGGAGCAGAGGGACGGTGGTCAACGATACAGTATTAAGCCAGTCAGTCAGCAAAAGAGAATGCCTTAAAGCAAGTATGGTGTTAGATTAAGAAGACAGGGATGATATCGCCCAGTAAGGTCCCGTCTTTATGTGCCATTATTAAGGATATGAGATGTGGTTATTAGGAGCAATTCAATTGTAATCTTGAAGGTAATAGTAGGATACTGGTAGTAGCACACAGACTATGCCGACTATATGCACAGAGGTCTAGAGCATAGAGCTTTACCAACTTTTACCAGACCAACATTTAAGGTGCTTTTTGAAGAAATACGTAGAGATCATGCCCATGGGTGCCATGCCATATTCTGAGCTGAAGATACCAACTGGCACACTGAATGCTCCTCCCTCCTCTCTTTTTCATTCACAGGAGAAAGATATGGAATGCTCTGTCCATTGAGACACTTTCTTTTCCATCACTTTTCATCACCAGAAAAGTAAATATTTCCCCACTCACCTTCCCCCCTCTCTCTGTCACTGCGAATGTCATAGCACGGCAAAATTACAACATGGATTCTAGAAAAAAGTACATGAAATCATAGCGTTTATTTGGGAGGGTTCTAATTTCAAAGGTAGGAGATAAGTGCATTGTGCAGCACCTCTTCTGTGTTCAGAAGGACAACATTCAGGACTGAGAAATGTAGAGTTTTAAAATGCTGCTATTTATCACACTATACCCTTATATTTGATGTTGAAATACCCTCTCTTGATTGATTCATTTGTCACTGAATGGATATACCCTCAAAGTAAGATAACTCTCTCTAAACCTGAGGTAAATGTCTCCCCTAGTCCCTTCCTTTCCCCAGAGCAGCCTAAGTCTTGTTTGTTTACTATTTGCGGTCGTTTAGTGCTCTGTACCCTACGACCTTCTGGCTGGTGGCTTGAGTGGTAGAGTGTGTGTTGTTAAGTCCCAAATGGTACCCTATTCCGTATTTTCTGCACTACTTTTGATCAGAGCCCATCGGGATGCAGCCTGTGTTTGCTTTTAGCAGTGTGCTCTGCTCCAGACAGTTAACAGGCCTGTGGCTGCTGTGAAGGACATCTGGAGGTGACAATGAGTGACTGCATCACAGGCGGCCGGCCGGTGGCACCTTAATTGGGGAGTACGGTCTCATAGTAATGGCTGGAATGGAATGGTATCAAACACACCAAACACATGGTTTCCATGTGGTTGATAACATTCCTTTCACTCAATTCCAGTCATTATGAGCCATCCTCCCCTAAGCAGCCTCATGTGGACTGCAGGACCAAGTGGCAGACGGTGCAGACGCCACTGGGGTCATGGGTGGTCACATGGTGCTGCGCCACAGATAAGGGCTATTATCACCATACCCCCCCCCCACACACACACACACACACACTATCCCAGTCTGAGATGGACAGCAACAGTATGTACACAGGACACCCTAGGCAGACATACAGTGAGGATACAGTGAGTGACTGCACAGATATGTAAGGTTATAAAGAATGAGTGAAAATGTTAAAGAAGGAGACATTTATGATTTCTAGTGATAAAAGGAAAAGTGTTGCAGGAAGTATGTTTAGGGAAAGAAAAATACACGGAAAACCCAAAATGGAATGTACTCTAGAATCCTATACTGTAGTAAAATGGAATGTACTCTAGAATCCTATACTGTAGTAAAATGGAATGTACTCTAGAATCCTATACTGTAGTAAAATGGAATGTACTCTAGAATCCTATACTGTAGTAAAATGGAATGTACTCTAGAATCCTATACTGTAGTAAAATGGAATGTACTCTAGAATCCTATACTGTAGTAAAATGGAATGTACTCTAGAATCCTATACTGTAGTAAAATGGAATGTACTCTAGAATCCTATACTGTAGTAAAATGACCTGTCCTCCAAAATGTTTGTAAACTTAACGTGGGTGAATGTATAGCTTCACAGAATGTTAAATGTTCTGTTTCTGAGACTGGCACACACTGTGGAAGGCCTTATCTTTAACCGTTGTAGATATCACTCCTTCTTCCTTTCCTTGAGAAATGAATCAATTGACAAGCATTGACTGCATGGCCTGATTCTTGGGAGCTTGAAAACTGGGGATGGGATAGATTTTGCTTGTTGAATGTAAAAAAAGATAATTGCCTTAACCATGTTCAAAACAATAAAACAACCTTTTCACTTGCATTTCACATGTTTCCGAGGTGGTTCAGGAGTGTTGACACAGACCATTCATTCTGCTATACTACTGTGACTGTATGTGCTGCTGTCTCATGCTGTGATATTCCTCCCAAAGCCAAATAAAGCGATTTATTAACCAAACACTCACAACCATCATCAGTGTCTTCAATTATTATGGTAACATCAAAACCATACTACATATGTTACAGTATCTCTGTACATTGTACATGTGGTACTGGTACAGACCCTGTAAATAGTATTCTTACTTACTTCATCGTGTTCTTCTTATTTCTTATTTCTAGATCTTTTGTGCTTTTGTTCTACCTTGTTATTTTTTGTATTACATTGTTATTGATTACTGCATTGCTGGGGCTAAAGCTTGCAAGAAAGACATTTCACTGTACTTGTGTAGACTCCAAGAAAAAGGGATTCCAAAAGGGTTCTTTGGCTGTCGCCATTGGAGAACACTTTTTTGTTCTAGGTAGAACCCCTTTTGGTTCAATGTAGACCTTTTTTTGTTTCCAGGTAGAACCCTCTGTAGAAAGGTTTCTACATGGATCCAAACGCGTTCTACCTGCAACCAAAAAGGGTTCTTCAAAGGGTTCTCCTATGGGGACAGCCGAAGAACCCTTTAAGGTTATGGATAGCAACTTTCATTCTAAGAGTATATGTGACATTAAAACTTGAAACATTTTCTGACTGGGCACAGCCAGGTTAGAACAAGAAGGGCAAATCAAAAAGCAATGCTATAATATTTGTAGCATTTTGCATTGAAAATGCATGCAGTAGACATGACAAATGTTCAAGCTAAAATCCTTTGTTGAAACAATAAAGCAGTAATCCCACCTCAGTTTGGTAAAACGCTGAGGTATGGACGTGGAGCAAACCTGTCTCAAATTCATAGACAGAGCTATGGATGCAAGGACTGACCATCTATTATATAGGAATTATAGTTTTAACCAATAAGCAGAAGAGACTTGCTTGGGCCAAGAAACACAATTAATGGACATTAGACCAGTGGAAATCTGTCCTTTGGTCAGATGAGTCAAAATTTGAGATTTTTGGTTCCAACCGCAGTGTCTCTGTGAGACGCGGAGTAAGTGAATGGATGATCTTCGCATGTGTGGTTCCCACTGTGAAGCATGGAGGAGGAGGTGTGATGGTGTGGGGGTGCTTTGCTGGTGACACTGTCAGTGATTTATTTAGAATTCAAAGCACACTTAAACATGGCTACCACAGCGATACGCCATCCCATCTGGTTTGCGCTTAGTGGGACAATCATTTGTTTCAACAGAACATGACACAACACACCTCTAGGCTGCGTGAGGGAAATTTGATAAAGAATGAGAGTGATGCTGCATCAGATGACCTGGCCTCCACAATCATCTGACCTCAACCCAATTGAGATAGTTTGGGATGAGTGAATAAAAAGCAGCCAGCAATTGCTCAGCATATGTGGGAACTCCTTTAAGATGGTTGGAAAAGCATTCCAGGTGAAACTGGTTGAGAGAATGCCAAGAGTGTGTAAAGCTGTCATCATGACAATGGGTGGCTACTTTGAAGAATCTCAAATATAAAATATATTTTGATTTGTTTAGCACTTTTTTGGTTACTACATGATTCCATATGTATTATTTCATAGTTTTGATGTCTTCACTACTATTCTAAAATAGTACAAATAAAGAAAAAACCCTTGAATGAGTAGGTTCTCAACTCATGAGGCATTTCTAAGTTATATTCTTCAAGAATAGATGGGTATGTACTATATTATTAATTTAAAAGTTGAAAAATGGATGTAGCAACTCAGGATTCTAGCTGTAAAGTAAAACATCCTGTGATATCAACTCATTACTTCACTAATGGACATGGCAAAAGAGATAAATAATAGTCCACAAAAAGAACAAATCAATACATGGACTTTACTTAAACTGCCTGCCCATCCTGCTTTGCTGAACCATTAGCATGACATAGCATATATTATTGGCAGTCATACCGCTGACAACTAATTTCACCAACTCACTGACCTGAGAGCAATAGGCAAACCTAGAATAAACAATAAACTGTAATAGCTGGTATGATATAGAAATTTGGGTTGTCCTGTTATGAACTTGAGTGAAGACCCAAAAGCGGTTTTAACAGAAAACAGAGTTCTTTAATGAAAATACAGGAATGGCATAAATCCTCTTCCAACGTTGTCAGCGGAACAAAAAGAACGTTAGTATAGTGCAGGATGCTCCTGCCAGGCAGACTCCGACAGGACAGGACAAGGTGGAAGCAAACGAGACGACAGCTTGCTTCTGGCATCAAAAAACACAAACAAGAATCAGACACTGAAAGTAGCAGGAACAGAGAGAGAAATAGAGACCTAATCAGAGGGGGAAGAGAGAACAGGTGGCGAAGAGTGAAAGAGCTAGTTAGGGCAGATGTAGAACAGCTGAGGAATGAGAGACAGAGAAGGTAACCTAAAAAGACCAGCAGAGAGAGAGAATGAAGAGAAAGGACAGGAACAGACATAACAAGACATGACAGTACCCCCCCACTCACCGAGCGCCTCCTGGCGCACTCGAGGAGGAAACCTGGCGGCAACGGAGGAAATCATCGATCAGCGAACGGTCCAGCACGTCCCGAGAGGGAACCCAACTCCTCTCCTCAGGACCGTACCCCTCCCAATCCACTAGGTACTGATGACCACGGCCCCGAGGGCGCATGTCCAAAATCTTACGAACCCTGTAGATGGGTGCGCCCTCGACAAGGATGGGGGGGGGGGGGGAGGGACGAGCGGGGGCGCGAAGAACGGGCTTAACACAGGAGACATGGAAGACCGGGTGAACGCGACGAAGATAGCGCGGGAGAAGAAGTCGCACTGCGACAGGATTAATGACCTGGGAAATACGGAACGGACCAATGAACCGCGGGGCCAACTTGCGAGAAGCTGTCTTAAGGGGAAGGTTCTGAGTGGAGAGCCATACTCTCTGACCGCAACAATATCTAGGACTCTTGGTCCTACGCTTATTAGCGGCCCTCACAGTCTGCGCCCTATTACGGCAAAGTGCCGACCTGACCCCCTTCCAGGTGCGCTCGCAACGCTGGACAAAAGCCTGAGCGGAGGGGACGCAGGACTCGGCGAGCTGAGAACAGCGGAGGCTGGTACCCGAGGCTACACTGAAAAGGGGATAGACCGGTAGCAGACGAGGGAAGCGAGTTGTGGGCGTACTCTGCCCAGGGGAGCTGTTCTGACCAAGACACAGGGTTACGAAAAGAAAGACTGCGTAAAATGCGACCAACAGTCTGATTGGCCCGTTCGGCTTGACCGTTAGACTGGGGATGAAAGCCGGACGAGAGACTGACGGAAGCCCCAATCAAACGGCAAAACTCCCTCCAAAATTGAGACGTGAACTGCGGACCTCTGTCGGAAACGACGTCAGACGGAAGGCCATGAATTCGGAAAACATTCTCGATAATGATCTGAGCCGTCTCCTTAGCAGAAGGGAGCTTATCGAGAGGAATGAAATGAGCCGCCTTAGAGAATCTATCGACAACCGTAAGAATAACTGTCTTCCCCGCTGATGAAGGCAGTCCGGTGATAAAATCTAAAGCGATGTGAGACCACGGTCGAGAGGGAATGGGAAGCGGTCTGAGACGGCCGGCAGGAGGAGAGTTCCCAGATTTAGTCTGCGCGCAGACCGAACAAGCGGCGACAAATCGACGCGCGTCACGTTCCCGAGTGGGCCACCAGAAACGCTGGCGAATGGAAGCGAGCGTACCCCGAACGCCGGGGTGGCCGGCTAACTTGGCAGAGTGGGCCCACTGAAGAACGGCCGGACGAGTAGGAACGGGAACGAACAGAAGGTTCCTAGGACAAGCTCGCGGCGACGGAGTGTGAGCGAGTGCTTGCTTTACCTGCCTCTCAATTCCCCAGACAGTCAACCCGACAACACGCCCCTCAGGGAGAATCCCATCGGGGTCGGTGGAGACCTCAGAAGAACTGAAGAGACGAGATAAAGCATCAGGTTTGGTGTTTTTGAGCCCGGACGATAAGAAATAACAAACTCGAAACGAGCGAAAAACAGAGCCCAACGAGCCTGACGCGCATTAAGTCGTTTGGCTGAACGGATGTACTCAAGGTTCCTATGGTCAGTCCAAACGACAAAAGGAACGGTCGCCCCCTCCAACCACTGTCGCCATTCGCCTAGGGCTAAGCGGATGGCGAGCAGTTCGCGATTACCAACATCATAGTTACGTTCTGACGGCGATAAGCGATGAGAGAAAAACGCGCAAGGATGGACCTTGCCGTCAGAGAGAGCGCTGAGAAAGAATGGCTCCCACGCCCACCTCTGACGCGTCAACCTCAACAACAAACTGTCTAGAGATGTCAGGTGTAACAAGAATAGGTGAGGATGTAAAACGATTCTTAAGAAGATCAAAAGCTCCCTGGGCGGAAACGGACCACTTAAAGCACGTCTTAACAGAAGTAAGGGCTGTGAGAGGAGCTGCCACCTGACCGAAATTACGGATGAAACGACGGTAGAAATTAGCGAAGCCCAGAAAGCGCTGCAGCTCGACGCGTGACTTAGGAACGGGCCAATCAATGACAGCCTGGACCTTAGCGGGATCCATCTTAATGCCCTCAGCGGAAATAACGGAACCGAGAAAAGGGACAGAGGCGGCATGAAAAGTGCACTTCTCAGCCTTCACATAAAGACAGTTCTCCAAAAGGCGCTGGAGGACGCGTCGCACGTGCTGAACATGAATCGAGAGAGACGGTGAAAAAATCAGGATATCGTCCATGTAAACGAAAACAAAAATGTTCAGCATGTCTCTCAGGACGTCGTTAACTAGTGCCTGAAAGACAGCTGGAGCGTTAACGAGGCCGAAAGGAAGAACCCGGTATTCAAAGTGCCCTAACGGAGTGTTAAACGCCGTCTTCCACTCGTCCCCCTCCCTGATGCGCACGAGATGGTAGGCGTTACGAAGGTCCAATTTGGTGAAAAACCTGGCTCCCTGCAGGATCTCGAAGGCTGAAGACATAAGAGGAAGCGGATAACGATTCTTAACTGTTATGTCATTCAGCCCTCGATAATCCACGCATGGGCGCAGGGACCCGTCCTTCTTCTGAACAAAAAAAAAAACCCCGCTCCGGCGGGGGAGGAGGAGACTATGGTACCGGCGTCGAGCGAAACCGACAAATAATCCTCGAGAGCCTTACGTTCGGGAGCCGACAGAGAGTATAATCTACCCCGGGGGAGTAGTTCCCGGAAGGAGATCAATACTACAGTCATACGACCGGTGTGGAGGGAGAGAAGTGGCCTTGGAACGACTGAACACCGGGCGCAGATCGTGATACTCCTCCGGCACCCCTGTCAAATCGCCAGGCTCCTCCTGTGAAGAAGAGACAGAGGAAACAGGAGGGATAGCAGACATTAAACAGGTTACATGACAAGAAACATTCCAGGATAGGATAGTATTACTAGACCAATTAATAGAAGGGTTATGGCGCACTAGCCAGGGATGACCCAAAACAACAGGTGTAAAAGGTGAACGAAAAATTAAAAAAGAAATGGTTTCGCTATGATTACCAGAGACAGTGAGGGTTAAAGGCAGCGTCTCACGCTGAATCTTGGGGAGAGAACTACCATCTAAAGCGAACAAGGCCCTGGGCTCCCTAACTGTCTGAGAGGAATGTCATGTTCCCGAGCCCAGGTCTCGTCCATAAAACAGCCCTCCGCCCCAGAGTCTATCAAGGCACTGCAGGAAGCAGATGAACCGGGCCAGCGGAGATGGACCGGAAAGGTAGTGCGTGATCCAGAAGGAGAGGCCTGAGTAGTTGCGCTCACCAGTAGCCCTCCTCTTACTGATGAGCTCTGGCTTTTACTGGACATGAGGAGACAAAATGACCAGCGGAGCCGCAGTAGAGACAGAGGCGATTGGTGATTCTCCGTTCCCTCTCCTTGGCCGAGATGCGAATACCCCCAGCTGCATAGGCTCAGCATCCGAGCCGGCGGAGGAGGGTGGCAGTGATGCGGCAGGTGGCAGTGATGTGGAGAGGGGAGCAACGGAGAACGTGAGCTCCTTACCACGAGCTCGGCGACGAAGATCAAACCGTCGCTCTATGCGAATAGCGAGAGCTATTAAGGAGTCCAGACTGGAAGGAACCTCCCGGGAGAGGATCTCATCCTTAACCTCGACGTGGAGACCCTCCAGAAAACGAGCGAGCAAAGCCGGCTCGTTCCAGTCACTAGAGGCAGCGAGTGCGAAACTCAATAGAATAATCCGTTATGGATCTATTCCCCTGACATAGGGAAGACAGGGCCCTGGAAGCCTCCTCGCCAAAAACAGAACGGTCAAAAACCCGTATCATCTCCTCCTTAAAGTCCTGATACTGGTTAATACACTCAGCCCTCGCCTCCCAGACTGCCGTGCCCCACTCACGCGCCCGTCTGGTAAGGAGAGAAATGACGTAGGCGATGCGGGCTGCGCTCCTGGAGTAAGTGTTGGGCTGGAGAGAGAACACCACATCACACTGAGTGAGGAATGAGCGGCACTCAGTGGGCTCCCCAGAGTAACACGGCGGGTTGTTGATCCTGGGCTCCGGAGACTCGGAAACCCTGGAAGTGGGCGGTGGATCGAGGTGGAGTTGGTGAACCCGTCTTGTGAGGTCGGAGACTTGGACGGCCAGGGTCTCAACGGCATGTTGAGCAGCAGACAATTCCTCCTCGTGTCTGCCTAGCATCGCTCCCTGGCTCTCGACGGCGGAGTGAAAAGGGTCCGGAGCCGCTGGGTCCATTCTTGGTCTGATTCTTCTGTTATGAACTTGAGTGAAGACCCAAAAGCGGTTTTAACAGAAAACAGAGTTCTTTAATGAAAATACAGGAATGGCATAAATCCTCTTCCAACGTTGTCAGCGGAACAAAAAGAACGTTAGTATAGTGCAGGATGCTCCTGCCAGGCAGACTCCGACAGGACAGGACAAGGTGGAAGCAAACGAGACGACAGCTTGCTTCTGGCATCAAAAAACACAAACAAGAATCAGACACTGAAAGTAGCAGGAACAGAGAGAGAAATAGAGACCTAATCAGAGGGGGAAGAGAGAACAGGTGGGGAAGAGTGAAAGAGCTAGTTAGGGCAGATGTAGAACAGCTGAGGAATGAGAGACAGAGAAGGTAACCTAAAAAGACCAGCAGAGAGAGAGAATGAAGAGAAAGGACAGGAACAGACATAACAAGACATGACATGTCCAACCAGTAATGACTATACCATACAATAACACATCACAGTTACATTATATCAGACAGGTTGTTATGATAATGTGAAGTAGAAATGATGTATTACTGCAGTGTAGTTGGTTGGGGAAAAGTTCCACAAACTGCCCCACCAGACCTAAAGTGATGTATTGTATGAGGTCAGTTGGGTCTAGATGAGTTGGATGTCTTTGTCACAAATGTCACCCTATTCCCTATTTAGTGCACTACTTTTGACCAGGGCCTATAGGGAATAGGGTGTCATTTGGGACGCAAACGATATCTCCCCATCTCAGCACTCTCTTTCTCTGCTGCCTGTCTGACTCAAAGGTATAGGATGGGAGGAGAATGCAAGATGGATGACAGTAGCAGAGTGTCCACCAGCGCTGCTGTCAGAAGCAAATACTTTATCTCAGAACGGAAATCTTTACTCTTTGCAAAGCCACTCAGTAATACTGTGTGGGCAAATAGGCATCAGTGCATTGACCAAAGGCCATCAGCAAAAAGGCCAGATCAATGAAACAGAAAACTTTTTATTTTCTAGCATCAGACCTTCTTTTCGCTCACTTTTAATTGGCTATATTACACATTCTGTTAACGTTATGACCCCAAAGTGAACTGTTCTTGCAATTGGTCATCTATGACATTTCAGATTTAAATTGATAAATATTTACAAAGTAGTTTGGACGTAATTAACTACTTTTTAAAAGTAACTTTAGTAAAGTATACTATAGTTTTCTTAAGGGTATCTTTAGTGTAGTTTAACTTCATCCAGTGTGAAGTAATTGGTAGCTTGGTAAACTAGATTTGCAGAGTAGCTTCCTCATGTGTGTGTATACAGTGCATGTGTGGCCATGCAAACGCCAACCTTCGCATCTGTATGCAAGCCAAGGCACAGAATGACTGATTCCCTGTTGTCCGTGTGCCATGGAGAGAGTTATGGGTTGGCAGGGCCGGTGGGGTGAATGAGGAGAGTCCAGCGACACATCACTCTGCAGTGGGATTGAAATAGAAGACACACACACACACACAGGGGCCGATTAGCCACCTGGCAATTCTGGAAAATGCCCGATGGGCATCTTTCAGTTGGTTCGGCAAAAAACAAGTGACATGTCCTATGACCCAAGGGCCTGTTAAGATTTTTTTAATTATTTTTGCGCATTTTCGCTGTTGTCATAATAATCTATAATGAGCATTTGGCTGATCAGTGTGCAACGACTGGTCCCCGGTTTTCTGATTGACTGAGGTTGCAGAAATTCACATTCAGTCAAACAGTTCATCAGAAAAGAGACCCACTCTGACTCTGTCATCAGTTAGTCAGCCAAGATCATGGATTGTAAAAGGTGGTGTCGAAAAAAGTTAGAGACCAAAACATATCTATTGATGCCAACGCTGCTGAGTGTGTAAAATTAAACAACTTATTTTCTAAAAGTTCTGGTTATTCTGCTGGTCTGAGTGCTGTGACTGTGAGAAATGATGCCAGGCTATTGCACAGACAGATCATCAGCTGCTGTGGCAGCAGAGGACAGTGTAGTCACTATAGAAAGAAAACAGAGGGAGGTACACCGTCACACAAACTGACACAGATGTAGCCTACTGCTGCCAGTTCATATTTTGGCTGTATATTGTATGAAATTGTCATGTTTGTCAAATGTAGGAGACCAAGGCACAGCGTGATTTGAATACATGTTATATTTTAATGAAGACACTAAAACAAACCACCAAAAAAAACCATGACACTATACCACAACTGTGCAGCCACAGGCAACTAGACATAGACAATAACCCACAAAATACCCAAAGAAGATGGCTGCCTAAATATGGTTCCCAATCAGAGACAAAGATAAACACCTGCCTCTAATTGAGAACCAATCTAGGCAACCATAGACATACATAAACACCTAGATGGTAAACAACCCCATAAGCCTATAAAACCCCTAGACAGTACTAAAAACACATACATCACCCATGTCACACCCTGACCAAACCAAAACAATAAAGAAAACAAAGAATACTAAGGTCAGGGCGTGACAGAAATAGGAGGCTAATTAACACTTAATTATGGAAGGGGGGATTCAGAGGAACACATGACAGGCACTAACATGCAATATAGCCTAAAAAGTAGTTTTATAACACAGAAGCCAATAAACATCTACTAGACATTAATACAGTGCTTTTATTAAACACAAGACATCATGTATTACAATAAAACATACAGTATATATGTGTTCATTCATTCACAACGAGGATGTTGCTGGGCTCGGCACAGACAGACAAGAGTGAGAGCAGAGGAGAGCAAGAAGCGCAAACACACTGAGTGACAGACAGACAGAAGAAGAGAACAAGGAGAAGCACAGATAAACCGAGTGACAGAAAATAACAAGAAGAAGCAGAGACAGAGAGATCACTTATTTAAGATAGTATGTGCCTTATTTGATACTTTTGAATGATTTCCTATGGTTTGCTGTGAATAATATGAGATAAAGAACACATTTAAACCTCGCATTTATGGTGGCCTGGGATATGATGAGAACCTGTTTTTGACACACACACACACACACACACACACACACACACACACACACACACACACACACACACACACACACACACACACACACACACACACACACACACACACACACACACACACACACACACACACACACACACAGAACCTAACCCTAAACCTAGATATTACCCTAGCCATGAACTTAACCATAACTCCTTACTCTAACCCTAAACATAACCCCTAATCCCTATCCCTAAATTTAACAGGGCGGCAGGGTAGCCTAGTGGTTAGAGAGTTGGACTAGTAACCGGAAGTAACCCACTGTTCCCAGGCCGTCGTTGAAAATAGGAATGTGTTCTTAACTGACTTGCCTGGTTAAATAAAGGTAAAATAAAAAAATAAAAACCCAAAAAAGCCTTCTTCCTTGTGGGGAACGGTGAAATGTCCCCACTTGTCTGAATTGTCCTGGTTTTACAATCCTTTTGAGGACTTCTGGTCCCCACAAGGATCGTAAAAAAAAGGAAAAAAAGACATGCACACAGCAAAACAGAGCACAGTATTCGGACAGATTGATAAAATAATTTTGTAATGTGATCAATCCCTTTCTGTGGGCCGTGGTGGAGCTGTCGTTGATTTGTCTGGCGGCCATGCAGCTTGGCACGGCGTGGGTAGATATGCTGTCAGCAAATTTGCTGTTCTTGAGATGAATACATAATTTAATTGCATCTTCTTCTTACTGCAGTCCCGAGACCTGTTGCGATAAGGTCGTAAATCTTGGCTTCAGTAATCGCTAACCATGTTGATGGCCCAATAATTACATTTCCACTAGAAACTAAATTAAATATGGTTACTGGCAGACAGTTCTCTGACCTTGCCACTGCTTATTCCTTTATCACCAGCACGGTTCACTGAGACATTGGAAAATGGTCAGTAGCCTAATTATTTAAAATGCTATTACTATTAAACAGTGCCTTTGGAAAGTATTCAGACCCCTGGATATTTTCCACATTTTGCTAAGTTACAGCCTTATTCTAAAATGGATTAAATTGTTGTTTTTTCTCATCAATCTACACACAATACCCCATACTGACAAAGCAAAAACAGGTTTTTAGAAATGTTTGCTAAAGTATCTGAAATATCACATTTACATACAGTAGGTATTCAAACCATTCACTCAGTACTTTGTTGAAGCACCTTCGGCAGCAATTAGAGCATTGAGTCTTCTTGGGTATGACGCAACAAGCTCGGCACACCTGTATTTGGGGAGTTTCTCCCATTCTTCTCTGCAGATCCTCTCAAGCTCTATCAGGTTGGATGGGGAGCGTTGCTGCACAGCTATTTTCAGGTCTCCCCAGAGATGTTCGATCGGGTTCAAGTTCGGGCTCTGGCTGGGCCACTCAAGGATATTCAGAGACTTGCTCCGAAGTCAGAGAATCTTGTTTTCATGGTCTGAGAGTCTTTAGGTGCCTTTTGGCAAATTCCAAGCGAGCTGTCATGTGCTTTTTACTGAAGAGTGTCTTCTGTCTGGCCACTCAACCATAAAGACCTGATTGGTGGAGTGCTGCAGAGATGGTTGCCCTTCTATAAGGTTCTCCCATCTCCACAGAGGTGACCAAGAAGCATTACGTTCTTGGTCACCTCCCTGACCAAGGCCCTTCTCCCTCAATTGCTCAGTTTGGCCGGGCGGCCAGCACTAGGAAGAGTCTTGTTGGTTCCAAACTTCTTCCATTTAAGAATGATGGAGGCCACTGTGTTCTTGGGGGATCTTCAATGCTGCAGAAATGTTTTGGTACCTTTCCTCAGATCGGTGCCTCGACACAATCTTCTCTCTGAGCTCTACGGACAATTCCTTCGATCTCATGGCTTTTTTTTTTCTCTGACATTGCTCAACTGTGGGATCTTATATAGACAGGTGTGTGCCTTTCCAAATCATGTCTAATCAATTGAATTTACCACAGGTGTACTCCAATCAAGTTGATGAAGCATCTCAAGGATGATCAATGGAACCAGGATGCACCTGAGCTCAATTTCGTGTCTCAGAGCAAAGAGTCTGAATACTTATGTAAATAAGGTATCTGTTTTTTATTTTTAATAAATGTATATTTGTAATTTATTTTTAATAAATGAATATTTTTAATAAAAGATTTCTAAAAACTTGTTTTCACTTTGTCATTATGGGGTGTACATTGCTGAGAAAAAAAGATTGAATACATTTTAGAATAAGACTGTAACGTAACAAAATGTGGAAAAAGTGAAGGGGTCTGGATACATTCCGAAGGCACTACATTACAATAAGGTAATGAGCTTACAAAGACATCCTGCTAATCAGAGAAAAGACTCCTCTGCATCCAGGAATATTGTTACATCATGGGTGTCACGTTCTGACCTTAGTTCCTTTGTTTTGTCTTTGTTTTAGCATGGTCAGGGCGTGAGTTGGGGTGGGCAGTCTATGTTCTTTTTTCTATAATTTGGGATTTCTGTGTTTGGCCTGGTATGGTTCTCAATCAGAGGCAGCTGTCAATCGTTGTCCCTGATTAAGAACCATACTTAGGTAGCCTGGTTTCACCTTTGAGTTGTGGGTGATTATTTTCTGTTCTGTGTTTTGCTTCACCGGTCAGCACTGTTTGTGTTTGTCGGTTTTTTTGTTCAAGTGTTCAGTATTCATATTAAATACAATATGGGCACCTACCACGCTGCTCATTGGTCCGACATTTCTTACTCCTTGTCTGAGGAGGACAAAGACAAGCGTTACAATGTGATTTTTTTTTATGCCTCCCCCAAAGTAAAAAAGACTGTAAAACCACCAGAAATTCAGCTAAAATAATTACTTACATTTAGAAAATCTGTTACCAAGTAGTCTCACAAATAAAAATAAATAGACATATGTGATCACGTCTTAATGTAATCAAGGTATTAAATTATTGCTATTTTCAAATACAATCTCTTATTGGGCTTAGTTGTGGTTTTTGCATACTCCTGTACTACAGAATTCATTAGCACATGTGGCAGGTGAAGCTGATTATATCTAAGCGAAGTTACCAACTTAACAGTCTTTCAGTCTGCCCCTTAAGGCAGTTTTATTCACTGATGAGTCCTGCTTTTTGGCTTCTCATATCATCCAAGGGCTTTCTTAACTTTTCTTTAGCAACATATTGATGATGGAGAAAACAGCAGGTCAAAAACGAAAATGGGCAAATTGAGGGTAAAATTACAGCAAAAATGTGTTCCTCCAAGTGTTTCTGCTTTTTCTGCACAATAATAATTTTCATGTATCCACAATTCAGCGGCTCCTCTTTCACACCCTCTCAGCCTCCCTCTTTCTTTCTTTCTTTCTTTCTTTCTTTCTTTCTTTCTTTCTTTCTTTCTTTCTTTCTTTCTTTCTATCTCTTGCTCTCTCTCTCTCCCTTCCTCTCTCTCTCTCTCTCTCTCTCTCTCACCCCCTCTCTTTCAGTTTCACTGGCACCCTTTCTCCACCGCTATTTATATAGACTTCTGCATTGCAGATGTCCCAGAGCCCTGCAGTCGTGTTGGAGCTCCTGAGGAATCCCAGCCAAATTCTGCCACTGACAGACAGTACAGCAAGACATCACACCACCGTGCATCCAATACGTAATATAGCATGACTGGGCAAAGTCAGGTGCCACATATTGCAGGGGAAGCAACGCCACATACCACAGATCACGTACACAACACTGCAATCATAATCCAAAAATGAAATGTAACATGCTGCACACCTGTATCGCTATAGATTGGTTTATCTCTTTCAGCACTACAGGGGTATTTGATGAGTCATACATCTCAGTGCTGTGCTCCAGCATGGGCTACAGTGGTGAGAGGGGTCTCAATGGACTGTACGCAAGAATCAAATGAAGTAACAAACAAAAAACATTACTTCACAGTAGACCTATTTCACATGAGCACTGATGTTTTTGTAGAAATTGTAGTTAATTATTAGCCTACTTTTCAGACTTTGAAGCTCTGTGGATGACACATAGATGACACATTGACTATTAAGAGGAGAAAAGAGGGGAAACGCCCTGAGAAGCTTAAAAACGTAGCATTTGTGTTTTGTCTGCAGTGCTGCTCTCCCTTCCCTCTGACTCTGCAGGAAGCCATTAAGTATTTATACTGCTCTGTGCCCCTATCACGCCACAGGGCTGCACACATCCCTGTGCTCCTGGGGAGGAAGAGGCACACATGCACGCATAAGCAAGCATGCAGGCACGCACACACTCACACAAGCAAGCACACTCACACACATGCACACTCACACACATGCACACTCACACACATGCACACACACACATGCACACTCACACAGTACTCATTCAATACATTTGTGGGCCTTTGCTGCCACATAGCGTGAAAAATTCCAATTGCAAAACAAAAATATATAATTTTCAAAATGCCTCCAAGGTCAGCCGGGATAGATTAGATATAATTGAATTGTAACCCACTATCAGCAGAGTGATATATACATTAATGTATATGAAATACGCAACCCAAAAACCACAACCAGCAGACCAACTCTGGAATTCATTCAAGTCTAGATTAGAACAGACAAGAGAAAGTGGATTTTAAAGAGTGTTTCGCACCAATTGCAAAGCAACGTTACAAAACGTTGCGATACAGAATGCAACTCAGACCATTTAGCAACTTCGGGAAACGACTTTGTGGGAGGGGCAACGCAGTGAAAGGAACGTGCATCATCTGGGGCAAATAATAATTTCTGTCGAACCAAACGGGCGTATTTGTTATTTAGCAAGCTAGTAAAGGTTATAAAATAGCTAGCAAGCCGTAACATACACTCCTCTGTAGTAGCCTGGACAAGAGTTGCACAAATGACAGAGCTACGGCACCGCGGAACGACGGAAAACGACCTACAACATCAACAATCCGAAGACAAGGTACGGAGTGTTTATGGACTGCCGTTTGGACAGACCGCTATCTAGCTAGCTAGCTAGCCAAGGGAAGAGAAACATCCGCTACATGCACATGATGCAGCGAGACCCTTACACACATTATGATATAGTAATTATAGCACATGTTTTAGCTAGTCAACTATATCTAGTGTAAAATGCAAGTTAGCTAGTTGACCAGCCACGTCTGCAATTAATACATTTGCGCTAGCTTGCTATCAAAACATAGATAAAATGTTAACAACATGATATGGATGCTGCTTTGCTGCTAACATTAGTTCTAACATGAAAGGCACTCGTTTACTTCAGTGGTTAGCTGTTTAGTTATCTTATCTAACGTTAACGTTTGCCTGTGTTGCCAGGTCAAAGAGGGCAGCTAAAGGTAGGTATTCAATTGATTAAATCGAAGATCGTTCCATGTCATTTCAGCAGGACATAACACCCACCATCTCAGATGGTTCGGAAATCGTTTCTGTAGTTAGAAACAGGTACGATTAGTATTCACGCAAGATTATTTTGTTTAAATATAATTTGATCTCTGAGAAATCAATGCACTTGATCAAATTATATTTCAACAAAATAATGTTGCTGGAATGATAATCTGATCTGTTTACTTTCTATCAACAGAAACAATTTCAGAACAATCTGATGGTGGGTGTCAATCCTCTTGTGCTTTTTGAGGTGGAACGACCTTCAATTTAGTCATAAACTCTGCCTAGTTTTTCCAATGTATGGGTTGGATTTCAACTCATAAGGTAGCTAGGCTGAAATGAAAAGGCCAATCAACTCTGCAGGAAGGACAACCCACATACACATTTGTAGCCACATACAAATAGACTTCCACGACTGCTAGTGTGCACCAACAAACTAACATGGTTCAAGCACACCAAGACAGTCGTGAAGACGGCACAACAAAACCTATTCGCCCCCAGGAGACTGAAAAGATTTGCCGTGGGTCCTCAGATCCTCAAAAGGTTCTATAGCTGCGCCATCGAGAGCATCCTGACTGGTTGCATCACTACCTGGTATGGAAACTGCTTGGCCTCCGACCGCGAGGCACTACAGGGGGTAGTGCGTACGGCCCAGTACATTTCTGGGGCCAATCTTCCTGCCATCCAGGAACTCTATACCTGGCGGTGTCAGAGGAAGGCCCTAAAAATTGTCAGACTCCAGCCATCCTAGTCATAAACTGTTCTCTCTGCTACTGTACGGCAAGCGGTACCGGAGCGCCAAGTCTGCATAAGTCTACACATAAGTCACTTTAATAACTCAACTAACCGGTGCCCTCGCACATTGACTCTGTACTGGTACCCCCTGTATATGGCTTCTTCATTGTTATTTTACTGCTGCTCTTTAATTATTTGTTAATTTTTTAAATATTTTTTCTGAACTGCATTGTTGGTTAAGGGCTTGTAAGTAAGCATTTCACTGTAAGGTCTACATCTGTTGTAGTTGGCGCATGTGACAAATAAAATCTGATTTGATGTCAGTTGTGGGCTCTTTTGAAGAAAGAAACATTAGTTATATGTTAAAGTCAAGGGTGTTCATAAGTTCTAATAAAAATAGATAGTGTCCAGCAGCTTTGGTGTGTATTGCCTGTTCTCTAATTCGACACAGTTCCACTTTGGGGCTTTATTAGATTTTCAGTGTCCCTACACTTTGCCTTGCATTCCTGCTTCAGTAGAATGTAGTCCTAGGTGGCTTGGCATAGGGCCTTGCATTGTGGTTTTTGATCAGTAATTGACATTACCCCCAATCTGGGTTTGACTGCTGAAGAGAAGGATAGTGTTAACAACTGTCAGGCAGGTCTCATGCAGCTGTGTTGTGCTAGTGGTATAGAGCTGTGGTGCTGTGCTGTCTATGGTTCGGTGTAGTCATATGTCACTGTAGGAGTTCCCTGACTGCAGATGCAACTTTCCATGGAAAACAAGTTGTCTGTCATCTGCACCCTCAATTTTTTTTTTGTTGAAACCATATGAGCCAAATTTAGAAGAGTAGGCCTAAGCTTGCATGATTGACAGGAGTCAAAAGACAAGGTAGAAATAGCATAGGCCTCCATTACTTACTTAACATGATTGAATAAATCTTTTGATTCTGATGTGAAACGGGAAAGAGTGTAGTGGTACTCTTTCCTACACAGGAAGCATGAAAATGGTCTCTTCAGTAGCAGGAGTGTTGTTTGTGTGAAAGGAGGGGCTATTTTTAACCAATGCATCCTGACTGACGTGATATGGTCTCCATGGAAACCAGCGAGCCTGGAGGATCCATCAGCTTGATGGCTACTGCTGTGTGTGTGTGTGTGTGTGTTTGCAACCAAGATAGCTGTTAGCCTACACTATTTCTATCTGTTGTGTTATTAGGAGGTTAGACAAAAGTGTTACTTGGGTAGCGCCCGGGGGGGGGGAGCGACAACGAGGACTTTACAGCAGTCTGCTGTCTCCTGATAACACATTTTGGTGACTGTTACCACGGAAAAGTAGAGGGTCATCCAGATTAATGCAGTTTCACAACAAAAGCTCTCAGAGCATCAAGGGGTAGACAGACACTGAAATATATTGATTTCTCTGTCGCTATCAGACCTACATTTATCATGCAGAATATCCTAACACCAAATCAGGAAAGCTCTACAAGATTCCTTGCAATGTTTTTATTCACTGACAAATAAAATAGAGCTAGAAAGGAAGTGGGAGAGCATTCCTCATAGGTAGCTAGCTGTGTTTATTTACATTGTCTGACTCACTCTCTCCCCGTCTCTCTGTCTGTCTCTTTCTAGGGATCTGAGAGTGAGGGGAAAGCAGAGAAGGATGGGGCGTCTGACAGTGAGAGCAAGCCTGATACAGGACCCCCGGGGGTGCCTGTCCCTGCTGATGACACCCCCGAGGTCCTCAACAAAGCCCTGTCTGGACTGTCCTCACGGTAAACACTACCAAAGTAACAGATTTCTATTTACTATCTTCTCATGGTAATCCCAACATCCATTTTGGGAATTGTTTAGAGCAAAGGAAAGATCATAGTTTCACAACACACGGTGCCAGAGTCCCACAGGTTTCGGGTTAAAAGTAGTGCCACTTTATAGGGAATAGGGTGCCATTTGGGACACATGAAGCCTATATCATTTTTTTTTGTACTGTCTTCTGTTTGCTCCTCCTTCCTAACAACATCCTGCTGTTCAGTCATGGATAATTGAATGCTTATGAAACCGCACCTGAAATACTCATTGGAACTCCTATTGATCTGTGTCAGCCTATATTGACATTCTTTAGGAATGTGTTGGTCAACAAATATCTTGGATGCTTATAGATCCCCTCTTCATTTCACTGTGTTAATTTCACAATCTATTAAACACCGCATACGGGTATTAACTGTGTGTGTTCTCAGATGGAAGAACTGGTGGGTGCGAGGGATCCTGACTCTGGCCATGATCTCCTTCTTCTTCTTCATCATCTACCTGGGCCCCATGGTGCTCATGCTGATTGTGAGTGCTCTTCCTCCCTCCCTAAGCCTCCTATCAGTCCAGTTTGTTAGCCGATCCCAAATAGCTCCCTACCCCGCTCCCTTGGCTCCTTACCGTTTCCAGATCAGTAGGTTCAGGATAGGTAAAAGCAGTGCATCGGTGGCGCTTCTACCATGTTGCTAACACACCTTACAGATCTGCAGAAACAGAGCAGTAGGAGAGTGTGGGGGATTTAATTGGGTCTGTCCTTTAATAGTTTCAGGTTCAGAGTGTAGGTCAGTGGAAATAACATGCTTTTCTTTGCTCCTCTTTAATGGTCTGTTGGACTTGCTGGGAGGAAGAAAGCATGCTGCCACATCCAGACACTGCAGGAACTAAATCGAGAACACAAAAAACTCTACAGACATGTCCAAATGTGTTTGATTAAATTAGATGGTTTTGAGGAATCATACACAGACCAGATGCTGTTGTCAGAGCGATATCAAATGTGTGGTAGGGGAATTCCATGTAGATGATACCAACACTCAGACAGTCATTGGCAAACCTCAGTAATTTATTACAGACCTGTTGTATATTTGCAGTAATATTGGATTATCTGTCTCTGCCCAGGTGCTGTGTGTGCAGATCAAATGCTTCCAAGAAATCATCCACATCGGTTACAGTGTGTACCACTCCTACCACCTGCCCTGGTTCAGAACGTTGAGCTGGTGAGACACACACACGGTTCTATGTCTGTGTTTAAGGTTAAACTGCAACTAACCATTTGGCCACCCAAAATAATGAATTGCATGTTTTATTTCATTGCAGACTTCCTGAGATTTGTTGGTCTTGGTAATGTTTACCCACTTTAGTGTTTATCTAGCTTATTAAACCAATCAGCAGATAGACTATATCATGTTTGTTAGCTGATCAAATTGAGTATATAGAAGTGTAGTTTTTTTAACCACCGTAGTGGGGATGGTATTTGTAGTATGATTGTAGTCTCCTGCCATTCACATTGCACTATGTTGGAAAAACCTGGTGAAAAGCTCTTAACATTATTGATGTAAATATTGAACCCATAATGTCCCTTAATGGCTTCAGATGCATCCAAACCCCAAAGTTCACCGTTACACCAGACTTTTCTAGACTGGAGTGCATAGTGCAGTTGATCTGTGTTCTGTGTTGCAACAGTTCTGACCTCACCTTCCTCCTTCCCCTCCTCATCCTCCCCCTCAGGTACTTCCTACTGTGTGTGAACTATTTCTTCTACGGAGAGACGGTGACGGACTACTTCTCTAATCTGGTGCAGAGGGAGGAGCCGTTGCGCATCCTCAGCAAATACCACCGCCTCATCTCCTTTGCCATGTACCTCACTGGTGAGGCTGTGGCTCAAGTTCTAACTAGCTTCCTTGTGTTTTCCTTCCTGATCACTGATCTGGCCAGGCAGGATATATGGATAAATGCTTTCAGGGAGTATTGAGTGAGACGGGAGGGAGGGAGAAGGGCAGTCCTCTTCAACTTTTAGTGTTGCTTTAGTCACTATTGGAGCATCTGCAATTTCTATCAGTTTTTACCTGACTACTGGTTTGGCACAAGTCTCAAACGGAAGATCCACTGTGCTTCACTTGCTCCTCCCGCTTTCAGTCAGTTGGTGCAGCAGTATGGCAGTTAATGGCAGCAGGATGTGGTAAAGACAGGCAGCACTTGACTTGCTAACGGCTGTTTTAGACGGCATGATCACACCTCGACTCCGTGCCTCAAGGTGAAAGGAGAGGAAAGTAAATACCCACCCCTCCTTCATTCACTCCTCCCTTTGGGTACATATAAAAACCAGGCCAGGTCGTTTACTGTGGAAATGCTGACAGGAAAAGGCTTTTAAGGTAATCGGGCCATCTCCCCACTGCCAGATAATATAGAATGAGCTCACAGGGTCAGCTAGTTCTATAAAGATAAACTAGCAGAACACTGTGTGCTTTGTTCTAGCCTGGTCCCAGATCTGTTTGTGACGTGGCCGCCACAATGACCATAAAGTTGGCAAGACGGCACACACGGATCTGGGACCAGGCTAGCTTTGTTCTTCTCTGATGAAGCCCATCTAACCAAATAATATGAATTGGATAGATGTCTTGCCATCAAATATTCAGATGTCCAAGTTGTCCTAACTGGATTATAGTCACATTGGCTTGATCTAATTTGTTTGATTCAGTAAAAGCCTCTTACTCAGAAGGCTGTCTTCTTACTCTGCTTTGGGGAAGAATAGAATTCTTGGAACTGTAAGAAATTAAGAGTTCGATGTTGCACATTCACGTGATTGTCTTTTTATCTGTTACTGACTTTAGCAGGCTTTTAACCTCGGAACACAGAACCAAATTGGCATTTATGCGTCACTGAAGACTGAGTTTTCAGGATGATATACAAGGATGCAGTTACCGGTCCTCAGTTTGAAAGCAAATAATGACAATAACTACTAAAAACAGGGTGACACATGCTTTGTTGACTTGTTTCCCCTCTTTTGTGTTTTTTGCAGGTTTCTGCATGTTTGTGCTGAGCCTGGTGAAGAAACACTATCGCCTGCAGTTCTACATGGTGAGTGTTTGTGTGCATGTGTTGTGTAGTGTACTGGGCATAGTGTTTGTGTGTTCTGTATTATATGAGCCTTCTTCCTCTTGGCTACTATTATGTTTTTGATGTGGCCCGGCCTAAAAACGTGTAGCCCTCCAACAGTGTTCTGGGTCCGTTCCAGGACATAAGACCAGGGCCTCATCCACAGTAGGTGTTCTTCTCTCCACCACATTCCTACTTTCAACTTACTGTTGAAAGTTGTAATAGCAGAATGCACAAGGTTCCCCAATGCTGTAATGGGGGCCTGAAGGGAAAAAGTTTGGGAACCCCAGATCTATAGTAACTTCAGAAAGTATTCATACCCCTTGACTTTCTCCACATTTTGTTGTTACAAACTGAATTTTTAAAATGGATTCAATTTATTATTATTTTTTCGCTGGCTTACACTCATTACCCCATAATGTTAAAGTGGAATTGTTTTTGGAAGATTGTACTAATTAAAAGCTGAAATGTCTTGAGTTAATAAGTGTTAAAACCCTTTGTCAGGCCTAAATAAGTTCAGTAGAAAAAATGTGTGTGACTATTTATTTTAGGATAAGGCCTGTTTTTTCTTTGGAAGCCAGGAGGAGGCTAGTATCAGCTACGTTTATCCCTATACTAGACTATGGTGATTTATATATAATTGCTTCTGCTCAGTGTTTGCGATCAATTGACACCCTTTACCATGGAGCAGTGAGATTTATTTTAAACTGTAAAACCATTACGCACCACTGCACTTTATATACCAGGCTTGGCTGGTCTTCTCTAGTCACTTGTAGTCAATGGTATACTTTTATTTACAAAGCCATTTTGGGTTTACTACCATTTTTGGGGGGCCTTTTTATTCTCCAGAAATGTGGTGGTACTCTCTTCGTTCTCAGGACTTTATCCTGCTAACTGTTCCAAATGTCCGAACTGAATTTGGTAAAAGGGCTTTTATGTACTCTGTTCCATCGGTTTGGAGCACCTTGCAAAATACTTTTAAACTGGAAGAACTTGCCCTGATTGGTGTTTAATAAATAGTTGAGGCTGATTCCTTGACCTGTCAATGTTTTTAATTTGCTGTTTTATGACTTTGTTATACTCCAGTGATTTCTATGGTTTTTGCTAGATTACGTGTAGTTTTCATGTCTGTCTAATTGTGCAATGATTGTCCTGGCCAAGATAGGCAGCACCCTCTTGAAAAAGAGATTTCAAATCTCAATGTGCCCTTCCTGGTTAAATAAAGGTAAAATAAAACAAGTCACAAGTTGCATGGACTCTGATGGCACTCTGATGATACATGCAGGAAGGGTGGAAATAGACATTGAATATCCCTTTGAGCATGGTAAAGTTATTCGTTATACTTTGGATAGGGTATCAATACACCCAGTTACTGCAAAGATACCGGCGTACTTCCTAACTCAGTTGCCGGAGAGGAAGGAAGCCACTCATGAATTTCACCATGATGCTAATGGTGACTATTAAAAACAAACAAACAAATTGTTAAAAAAATATAGGAAATCCTGGCCGGCCAAATCCTCCCGTAACCCAGATGTCGCTGGGCCAATTGTGCGCCGCCTCATGAGTCTCCCGGTCACGGCAGGCTGTGTCACCGCCTGGGAATGAACCCGGGTGCCTTAGACTGCTGCGCCACTCGGGAGGTGGCCAATGGGGACTCTAAAACAGTTAGTTAAATGATCACAATACTAACCTAATTGACAGAGTGAAACATGTACGGAATAAAAATATTTCAAAACATGCTTCCTGTTTACAACAAGGCACTAAAGTAATACTGCAAAAAATGTGGCCAAGCCTTTCACATTTTGTCCTGAATACAAAGTGTTATGTTTGGGGCAAATCCAATACAACACATTACTGAGTACCACTCTTCATATTTTCAAGCATAGTTGTGGCTGCATCATGTTAAGGGTATGCTTGTAATCATTAAGGACTGGAAATGGGAAACTGAATGATGCTAATCACAGACCAAGTTAGTTTTGACTTAACTCTGCTTGAAAATGTATGGAAAGACCTAAAAAATGGTTGTCTAGCAATGATCAAGCTCTGTCAAATTGGTTGCCGATGAAGAATTTTGATCGGCAAATGTTTCACAATCCAGGTGTGGAAATCTCTTAGACTTACCCAGAAAGACTCAGCTGTAATTGCTGCCAAAGGTGATTCTAATATGTATTGACTCAGGGGGTTGAATAGTTATCTAGTCTAGATATATTAGTGTTTTTCTTCCACTTAGACGTTTGTTTTTTGTGTAGATCGTTGACAAAGAATGACAATTAAATAAATTTGAATCCCACTTCGTAACACAACAAAATGAGGAAAAAAGGTGGGTGAATTCTTTCTGAAGGCACTTTATCTGCTACCTTTGTCGCTCTCTCTCTCTCTCACTCAGCTCTGTGTTCTAAGCTCTGGCTTGACCATGTAAGGTGGTGAAAGAGCTGAGCGCTGCAAGGAAACACGGTGCATTCGGAAATTATTCAGACCCCTTGACTTTTTCCACATTTTGTTACGTTACAGCCTTATTCTAAATGGATTAAAACGTCAAACTACCCACTACCCTATAATGACAAAGCAAAACCAGTTATTTTTTTAGAAATGTTTGCAAATATACATTAAAAAATAACTATCACATTTACACAAGTATTCAGACCCTTTACTCAGTACTTTGTTGAAGCACCTTTGGCAGCAATTAAAGCCTCAAGTCTTCTTGGGTATGACGCTACAAGCTTGGCACACCTGTATTTGGAGGGTTTCTCACATTCTTCTCTGCAAATCCTCTCAAGCTCTGCTTGGATTCCGAGACTCGGTTAGCTTTTAACAGCTAGGACCGCTATGTCTTGTCCCGGAATTCTGCTTAACAAAGGTTGAAGCCTGCTTGATAGAGATGCTTAGCTGCTAGCCATGAAGCTAACGAAGTGGCTACTAAATTAGTTTTGCAATGGAGTCCTTTTTGTCTGGAGAAATAAATGAATGGTTTCAGCGCTGTAGGAGCTGTATCTATTGCGCTTTGTTTCGGGACAATCCGGATCACTGATAGTTCCAATGCAGCAATTGCTTCCTTGATCACGCAGGTCGCCAGCCTTCGTAAGAAACTGGAAAAAAACGCAGAGTGGAATGTGTACATTTTCTAAGCCGGTCGCTGGATGGCGTTCACGCTTGTTGGATTCCTTGTTTGTCGTTATCCAACTTGCCGGTGTTGCCCGGAGCTCCCCATTCAGTTGAAGGAGCACAGCAAGAGGAGCAAGGCAATCAACGATGGTCACATATCACAAGCCGTGGAAGTCGAAGACTGCGGCCTCCCGCAAAGCAGTTTAAACTCCCAACGAGAGGCCCAGAGTGGATTCAAACAAGGAATAGTTTCGCTCTCCTGGAGCCTGAGCTTCCTGCACTTTCATCGCTTCGGGTGCCTGTGTCTGCGGCCGCAGTGCCTACTACTACCATGTCGGCAACCTTCAGCCCTTCTCTGGATCCAACGGGGCTTCTGCAACGGGCTCAAGTTATGCTGCCTCTCGCCCGTCCATAAAAGTTCTCCGACTCCTGTGACTCGTGGGAGTGGGCAGATATCCTCGTCCTTCTTGCCAGCTGTGATTTTTGGCAATTCCATGGTAAGAAATGTGACCGCTCCTGGTGCAAAAACAATGTCCTATCCCGGAGCTCAAGTAAATTACATTACTAAGCTGCTCCCGAATGTACTACGTCAGGACATGGAAATCGACTCTATCGTAGTCCATGTGGGTGTTCTGAACAGTTGAAACTGGATTTTAAGAGCTGATTGACTCTGCTAGACACTAACAAAAGACCCATCATATGGACCTGTGCCCTCTCAATCGTGGCATTGAATGCTTTAGCAGGATTCTTTCTCCTCACAACTGGCTACGTGATTATTGCAGCTCAGTGAGTGTAACTTCTGACAATTTCGATACCTTTTGGAAACAAAACAGGTTTTATAAGGAGGATGGGATCCACCCAAATCATTTGGGTTCCTTTATCCTTTCACAGCGTTATAAGGCTTTGTTGAGACAATGATTTATCAATTACCCAAGCCCAGCTCAGCTAATCCCTACCATTTGTGACGCAGAATTGCCATAATTCTTCAGCAAATGTACATTACACCAGGGGCGTTGGTAGATACTATGTAACTAACCTAATTTATGTCCCTCTAACTACCCTGAATGTCTCTGCTGATCCTACAGCTATTGTATACTGTAATCATGTGCCTATGAACCAGAAATGTGCTTGAAAGCAGTATCCAGATCCACTGGCTGTAGTGCTCATAATATAGTAGCCATATCTAGGAAAACCAAAGTTTTTATAATGCTAGGCCTAATATAGTGTATAAGATGTCATACAATATGTTTTGTAGCGATTCCTATGTTGATGTAAATATTTGTTGGTCTGTGTGTAATGAGGAGCAAACAGACGCTGCACTTGACACATTTATGAAATTTGTTTATTTCAGTAACTACTAAGCATGCACCCATTTAAGAAAATGTCTGTGAAAACAACTGTTAAATCCCCTTGGATTGTTGAAGTATTGAACATTTGTATGGTTGAGAGGGAAGAGGCAAAAGGAATGGCAAATAAGTCTGGCTGTTCAAACAAAATGGCAAGCAAATTGCAAAAGCATGTGACTAAACTGAATAAAAAACTACACTATGAAACAAAGATAAAGAACGATAGTAAAAAGCTTTGGAGCACCTTAAATGACATTTCGGAGAAAAAAGGCAAACTCAGCTCTCATTCATTGACTCAGATGGCTCATTCATCACAAAACCAACTGATATTGCCAACTACTTCAATTATTTTTTTCATAGGCAAGATTCGCAAACTTAGGTATGACATGCCAGCAACAAACACTGACACTACAAATCCAAATATATCTGAACAAATTATGAAAGACGAGCATTAATTTTGAATTCCGTAAAGTCATTGTCTATCAACAATGACAAGCCACCGGGGTCTGACAACTTAGATGGAAAATGACTGAGGATAATAGCGGCCGATATTGCCACTCCTATTTACCATATGTTCAACTTAAGCCTACTTACTATAAAGTGTGTGCCCCAAGTCTTAGAGGGAAGTTAAAGTAATTTAATTTATTTCTAAAACTAAAAGCATTGTAAGTAGTAAATACAATTTGGAACAAATCATTCACTGAACCCTAATCCTCAACTAAATCTTGTAATAAAACATGTGGAAATTAAGCAAGTTGAGGTGACTAAACTGCTTGGAGTAACCCTGGATTGTAAACTGTCATGGTCAAAACATATTGATACAACAGTACCTAAAAGATGGGGAGAAGTCTGTCCGTAATAAAGTGCTGCCCTACCTTAACAGCACTATCAACAATGCAGGTCCTACAGGCCTAGTTTTGTCACACCTGGAGTTGTTCAGTTGTGTGGTCAGGTTCCACAAAAAGGGACTCAGGAAAATTGCAATTAGCTCAGAACAAGGCAGCACGGCTGGTCCTTGGATATACACAGAGATCTAATAATATGCATGTCAATCTCTCCTGGCTCAAAGTGGAGAGATTGACTTCATCACTACTTGTATTTATGAGCGGTATTGACATGTTGAGTACACCGAGCTGTCTGAACTACTGGCGCTCAGCTCGGCCACCCATACATACCCCACAAGACGTGCCACGAGGTCTCTTCAAGTAACTGATGATGCCAGCAGTAAAATGTAGATTTAAATAAATAAGATAAAAATACACCTTATGGAACCGCGGGGACTGTGATTCCACACCAGCATAGGAACAGACACATGCATACACTCACACGATAACACACGCTATACACACGTACACATGGATTTTGTACTGTAGATTAGTGGTGGAGTAGGTGCCTGAGGGGACATGATGTGTTGGAATGGTATAAACTGCCTAAATTTTGCTGGACCACGGGAAGAGTAATGGGGATCCATTAATAAATACAAATGTTGAGTGGTGAGCGTCGCTGCATAGCTATTGTCAGGTAATTTGGAGACTTGTCCCGAAGCCACTAATGTGTTGTCTTGGCTGTGTGCTTAGTGTCGTTGTCTTGTTGGAAGGTACACCTTTGCCCAAATCTGAGGTCCTGAGTGCTCTGGTGCAGGTTTTCATCAAGAATCTCTCTGTACTTTGCTCCGTTCATCTTTCCCTTGATCCGGACTATTTTCCTAGGCACTGCCTCTGAAAACCACCCATACAGCATGATGCTGCCACCACTTTGCTTCACCGTAGGGATGGTGCCAGTTTTCCTCCAGGTGTGACCTTTGGCATTCAGGACAAAGCATTCAATCTTGGGTTCATCAGACCAGAGAATCCTGTTTCTCATGGTCAGTGTCCTTTAGGTGCCTTTTTGGAGTGGCTTCCGTCTGGCCACTTTACCATAAAGGCCTGAATTGGTGGAGTGCTGCAGCGAGGGTTGTCCTTCTGGAAGGTTTTCCCATCTCCACAGAGCAACTGGAGCTCTGTCAGAGTGACCATTGGGATCTTGGTCACCTCCCTGACCAAGGTCCTTCTCACTCGATAGCTCAGTTTGGCCGGGCAGCCAGCTCTAGAAAGAGTCTTGGTGGTTCCAAACTTCATCCATTTTAAGAATGATGGAGAACACTGCGTTCTTGGGGACCTTCAAAACTGCAGATGTTTTGCTACCCTTCCCCAAATCTGTGCTCTGACACAATCCTGTTTCTGAGCTCTACGGACAATTCCTTCGACCTGATGGCTTGGTTTTTGGTCTGTCAACTGTGGGACGTTCTATAGACCGGTGTATTTGCCTTCCCAATTCATATCCAATCAATTGAATTTACCACAGGTGGACTCATAGGAAAGGGTCTGAGTTCTTATGTAAATAAGGTATTTTTTTATTTGCAAACATTTCTAAACCTGTTTTTGCTCTGTCCTTGTGTAGATTGATGAGGAAAACAATTTATTTAATCAATTTTATAATAAGGCTGTAACATAAAATGTGGAAAAAGTTAAGGGGTCTGAATACTTTCCAAATGTACTGTACACTGCAGTAACACATCAATCAGTGAGCGGGAGTGAGCTCTGAACACTGCATTAAAGCTAAACTGCCACACACTGACTGGCCTGAGGACTTCGTCTACAGCGGTATTTAAATTTGACCCAATCACATTTATTTATAAAGCCCTTTTTACATCAGCCAATGTCACAAAGTGCTGTACATAAACCCAGCCTAAAACCTCAAACGGCAAGCAATGCAGACGTAGAAGCACAGTGGCTAGGAAAAACTCACTAGAAAGGACAAAACCTAGAGAGGAACCAGGCTATGAGGGGTGGCCAGTCCTCTTCTGGCTGTGCAGGGTGGAGATTATAACAGAACATGGGCAAGATGTTCAAACATTCATAGATGACCATTAGGGTCAGATGAGGTCTAGAGTACTGCTGGTTTTCTATTCTACCTGATAATTAATTGCACCCACCTGGTGTCCCAGGTCTAAATCAGACCCTCATTAGTGGACAAGAATGAGAGGGGGGGTTTAAGCATTGAAACTGGCTTCGAGGTCCAGATTTGAACGTGAGTGGTTCTAGGATATGTTTGTGTTGTTGCAAAGACCACAGAGCAATGATGACACACCTATAAGTAAGGATTGTTCTGCCAAATGCCATTCACGTCATTAACACTTAGAAATAAGCAGAGATGTGGCCGATGTGTAAATACCACAGTAATTGAATCATTTTCTTCCAACTTTTGGGTTCCTTAATATCACCTTTCTATAGAGATCCTATACTACACGATCTTAAGACTATATATATGTGTGTGTGTGTAATTCTGTTTTCCTCCCTGACAGTTTGGCTGGACTCACGTAACTCTGCTGATCGTTGTGACCCAGTCCCACCTCATCATCCACAACCTGTTTGAGGGAATGATCTGGTAAGGAATGTCCCTGTCTCTTCCTCTCTCACATGCGCACACACAGCCCACAACACGTAGCACACAGAGAACATAACTATTGTCAACAGCAATGCTAATCAGATCTCTGACCACTAGTTGGCTTCCACTGTATGGGAGGGCAAATTCAGTGGTTGCGTCTAAAATTGGCTATATAGGGACTAGGGTGTCATTTGGGACATACCCAGAGGTTAATATATGGAGTGTTTTCACACAGCCCACTCTTTCCGTTCTGTACAGTGGGAGGTAGAGGTCTTCACGGGCCCGTTCCCGAACAGACCTGGTCTGATCCAGACCCGGTCCAATCGGATCTGAGTGATGGAACAGCATAAAATAAATGTTTTAAGCTATTTTATAGGGATAGCCCCCTTTTTTAAATATTTTTTATTTGATTTTTGTAATAAAGTTTTCGCCCAAATCTAACTGCCTGCTCAGGCCCTTCAACAAGGAAATGCATATTATTGATACCATTTGAAAGGAAACACATTGAAGTTTGTGGAAATGTGAATTGAATGTAGGAGAATATAACACAATAGATCTGGTAGAAGAAAATACAAAGGGAAAAAAACTTTTTTTTTCTACCACCATCTTTGAAATGCAACAAAGGTCCCAAATCTAGCCATCACAATTCCGATGGTGTCCACAAGAGGGCAGCAGTGTATGTGCCAAGTTTCAGACTGATAACTTGAAGTATGAGCAAGCTACATGACATTTAGTGTGATGTCACCCAGGTACATTTTGGCAAATCGTGAAGGACACATTTATATTACATTCTTCTGCAAGAATATCGTCAAATCTGTATACTTGGACTTAGATTTTAGCTTTTACAGTATTAGTAGCCATATTGTAAGTTCAGCATATGCAAAACACCCAGTTTTCATAACTTCATAACTCTCCATATTCTTGCAGTTTTTGTCCAAAAGGAAAGACTTGCTGTCGCACAAGGTTGCTGTCGTATACTCCTGTAAAGCCCAGCTCATTGGCTATCTAGCTAGCTTTGTTTGACCCGATTGGTGCTTATTTGACAAAGTTACAGTCAATCAAGTGAAGACCGCCGGTGTCATTGGCGCGCCATGAAGGCATCGCTCTCTGACCAAATATGGTGTCCTATAGGATATACTACACTCCTAATGATATAGTGTAGTCTGGTTAGGGTCTAGGATCTCTGAGAAATAAATACAAAGGTAATTTGACTGGTTGAAACAACATTTCGGGTTAGATTTTCACAGATTCCTTTGCAAATTGAACGAGTGGAAATACAAAATCGATCATCCATGCTATATGGACCTTTTTTAGGATATGAAAAAGGATTTTATCTAACAAAATGACACACTGTTATCTCTGGGACCCTTGGGATGATACATTCTGAAATCTTGCTCTGATTTAAGTACACATTTCACTCTCGGAGGTGAATTTATCAAACCTATCACGTGAAAAGTGTTTTGTTGTTAGGGGCTTTCAAACAATAGCATGGCATTTTTTTCGCAGTAATAGCTACTGTCAATTGGACAGTGCATTTATATTAACAAGAATTTAAGCTTTCAGCCGATATAAGACACTTATATGTACCGCCATTTGTTGTTTCTCTAAAATGTGCGGTCATGACACACGGCGCTACATGATTTACAACTGTCCTGTTGACTGAACGCCTATCCATAAGAAGTTCCGGAGCTAATAAAGTCCGTGAGGAGGGAGCGACGAGAGAGGTGCCGCTCCAGCATGCTGGGGAGGAGCTGTACTGTGAGCGAGTGATCCTGGGGAGCAGGCATGGAGAGAGGAGACTGCAACAAGCCGACTCGCACTATAGTAGCATCAAACCGGGAGAAGTTAGTTAAGCTAGCTAACGTTAGGCTAATTGAGGTTGCAGTTCATGCACCATCTCATCCTACCATTACAAATCACTTAATTCAGAATATAAGGTCGCAGCCTACCGGTTGGCTTTTGGTCGTTGTAGCCTATCCTCCTCCTTTAACATTTAATTCCGTCATTTTAATTCCGTCTTCCATTGATTAGATATCTCCTAACTTTCGCCATGCACGGTGGATCTATGACTGTAGCCTATTGACCGCTTTGTGATTGGACGGCAACACGCGCCACCCTCCACTCTCGTGAAAAGCAATAGCAGCAGCATACATTATAACGTTTCTCTACTGCAGCAGTCGCGTTCGGATCTGTACGGCCAGTCCAATTTACACATACCAGTCACAATCATATCAGATCCGATGCAGATCCATGACATTTATTTAGAATTCTGGATCCGGACCAGCTCGGGTCCCAGGCCAGTTCTCGGTTATTCAGGTACGGTGGATCCGTGAAGACCTCTAGTGGGAGAGCCGACTGCAGAGTAAAAAATACTATAAACTGATGTAATTGCACCATGGCAGGGGCTTGTTACAGAACATTCAGGGAAATGAACTGTGTAGAAGAGACATGCTCTGTCTCTTGTAGAGTAAATAGCTGTCTGCTCTATGCACAATGTACGACACTCCATTGAATATGGCCCAGTTGTTGATACCAGTTCCTCTCTCCTTCTCTGTCTAGGTTCATCGTGCCCATCTCCTGTGTGATCTGCAATGACATCATGGCCTACATGTTTGGCTTCTTCTTTGGACGTACTCCACTCATTAAGGTTAGCAAGACTGGCACTGTCAGTCACACAGCTATGGTCAACAGGCAACGTAGCGATCCTATGAATATGTCATGGGTATGTTGCATCTTCCAAGGCTTGTGGCAAAAGGGATACCGTTTGAACACTCTTTAATGTGTTAACGTGACTGTGTTCCGTGCAGCTGTCTCCTAAGAAAACCTGGGAGGGCTTCATTGGTGGATTCTTTTCGACTGTTGTGTTTGGGATCCTGGTAAGAAATTGCCATAACTAAGTGCAAAAGTTTGTTTTTAAATGTCTCTATTAGTCTAATCTTACTCCCTTTCTCCTGCTCTATCCAGTTGTCCTATGTGATGGCGGGCTACAGCTTCTTTGTGTGTCCCGTGGAGTTTAACAGCGACCGTAACAGTTTTGAGGTGGACTGTGAACCCTCTGACCTGTTCCAGCTGCAGGACTATGCCCTGCCTGCCGCCCTCGAGTCGCTCACTGGATGGGTGAGTCTGATCTGTTCTCTCTCGGTCTGGTTGGCTGGTCTCTGCTTATGATCTCTGTCTGGTCTAAGGTGCCCCAGAGAACATTTAAAAAAAAAAAAAAAAATCAGAGTTAATTTTGTGCAAGTCTACACATTTTAGCCATGGGGTGGAGAGAGAATGTTGCTGTTTTAAAGCTAGTTTGCTCCAATTATACACATTTTGCTATTGGGCAGAGAGAAGATTTGCAGTTTTCAATATGATATCTGAGTGAGACTGACTAACAAAATCAATGTTGGCCCCACAGGCTTTAATTTGACCTTGATTACTATAGCTGGCCGCTAGACTAAATTACCAATCTGAAAAAATGTTAGCTGACATGGGCTGAGTGACTATCAGTGACCGACATAACGGGAGAGAAACTGTTGATACACAACCACATTTTGAAATGGCACCTTATGCATTCTACTATTCTAACTCCCAACAGTAAGTTGAGACCCAGACTGAGTTCCAAAAAAATAAAATACATTGATCTGAGGGCCTTCAAACCAGTTTCCCTTCCCTGTCCTAAATGTCTCCTTATTTGTCCTATTTTTGTAGAAACTGTTTGACCATATGTGAGACCAGTTTAACGTCTCTCTTCTCTGTCTCCAGCCCACACTGCGCCTCTACCCATTCCAGATTCACAGCATCTCCCTGTCTGCCTTTGCCTCCCTCATGGGACCTTTCGGAGGCTTCTTTGCCAGCGGCTTTAAGAGGGCCTTCAAGATCAAGGTGACTGTCAGAACACCTCACCACTGTTATCATTGGGCCCAGTGGACTCTCTAGAATTGAGTAGCCTTAGTTGGCCGTGCTCATGATCTATGCTTCCGGAACCACTTGGTTGTTTCACCATAGTTTGTGATCCACTACAGTTTCACGCAGTCTCTGCATTGCCTTACTTTTGACTTTGCTTGAGCAAAGGGTCTCCACAGTGCACCAGCTGTGTGTTATGTTGTCCTCTGCTCTGATGCCCTATTGCCCTGATGTCACCATGTCCGTCTGGCCTGTTATTCCAGGACTTTGCCAACACAATTCCCGGTCACGGTGGCATCATGGACCGCTTCGACTGCCAGTACCTCATGGCTACGTTCGTCAACGTCTACATCGCCAGCTTCATCAGGTAACTAGCTAGAACACCACAGGCTTATTAACTGCTTTTGCTGACAATGCTGATGTGTTAACAGGTGAAAACCATATATCATTATATTTAAGTAATACGGGACTGTGAAGCAACACAAACATAGACACGTACACATGGATTTTGTACTGTATATATGTGGTAGTGGTGAAGTAGGGGCCTGATGGCACAGTGTGTGAATGTATTGTAATGTTTTTAACATTGTATGAACTTCCTTAATTTAGCTGGACCCCAGAAAGAGTAGGTGCTGCCTTAATAAATACAAATACAACAGTAAAAATAAAGGTTTTCATACCTGTGCTATATGGTCTGATATATCACGGCTGTCAACCAATCAGCATTCAGGGCTCCAGCCACCCAGTTTATAATTTGTATTTCTCTCCCAGTGGATCTGCTATTGTATAGAGACATGAGCTGCAGCCTCAACCAGTTTGACTAACCAGGCCTTTCTTGGAGACCTCTTTGTGCTGTCAAAATATCGCCCTGTATGTGAGCCGTTGTGTAATCTTCTGTCTCCAGGGGCCCTAACCCTGCCAAGGTGGTCCAGCAACTCCTAGCCCTGCGCCTGGACCAGCAGCTCCACATCTTCAACTCCCTTAAGACCCACCTGACAGAGAGGGGTCTGCTGGAGGAAGCCTAGGACCCCCACGGTCAGGCCCAGGGCCGGGGTCACCCTATTGGGGCCGGGAGGGCAGCCCCCTGGCCCCAGAAAGCCCTGGAGGTGTGGGAGAAGTAGTGTGGCGCTTGTGTGAGAAAATAACTCCAGCCTTTGGGTCATTCCATTTTGTGTGTGTGTGTGTGACAGAGAATGTGTACATTATGACAGTGTCCTAAACTGTTTTCCTTCAGTGTTTCAGGTTGTCTGAGTTACTGTACCTGTTTATTTAGTCATGTCAGCCATATTATCTACAACAGTCATGCCACTTTGTGTACCACAATGAGGTCAGATGTACATTTCCACATGTATGCAGGATATTCTATACCTTTAGTGTGTGTGGTGTGTGTGAATATTTCATGATACATATATGTTTTAATGCACTGCTCAACATACTCACACTGTATTGTCCTCACCCTGTCACCCTGCCTGTTTTATTCACTTCATTCATTGTAATAATTGTTTGTATTTATAATATTGGTGGTTAAGTTTTTACATTGGTATCTTCCATTAAATCTGTGTTTTGTCTGTGTATTTTACCCCGCAGAGATTCACTCTGCTAATGACATATGTCATGCTGCATATGTGTCTTTCTCTCTGGTTCCCAAATGGCACTCTTTCTACACTACTTTTGATCTGAGCCCTATTGGCTCCCTGGTCAAAAGTAGTGCACTGTAAAGGGTGTCATTGTAGCCACTCATGCTTCACCTGCAGCTTTGTTCACATCCAGCCAAATGGTGTGTGTGATGTCATGTGGGGGTAGAACCATTAGAGGAAGTGGACTGTCTAAATTAGGAACAAAACACCGCTAGGGATTTGACTGGATTATTGAGTATGTCATTAGTGTTACGGAATGGAGGTCAAGGGTCAAACTGTTTCCTGCACTGGATGGAGTACACAGTTGTAAAATGACAAATGAATGGTATAGGAAGACTAGTTGGTATTTCACAAAATATTTCATTGCCATTTCTGATAGTTTACTACACAGTTGTCTGCCTTAATGTAAGAGGTTTTATGTAAAACAATTATTTTTTGTGTGGGACTGATATGTTAGGGTTTTAGCGATGGTTATTTATTTGCCAATCAAGTTCCGTTATCAAAGATCAGTTCATGGTGGATGACAGCCAGAGCGGTTTTGGATAAAAAATATAAAGTTAACACTTTCAAAGATTTTATGGAGTTATACTTCATAGGAAATAAGTCAATTTATAAAAATTAATTAGGCCAGCGTCCATGGATTTCGCATGACTGGGCAGGGGTGCAGCCATGGGAGGGCATACTGTAGGACCCACCCACTGGGGAGCCAGGTCCAGCCAATCAGAATGTGTTTTTCCACACAGACGCTCCCACAGGTGGAGGTCCTGGGCTGGCGTGGTCTGCGGTTGTGAGGCCGGTTGGATGTACTGCCAAATGATCTAAAACGATGTTGGAGGTGGCTTATGGTATAGAAATGAACCTTCAATTATCTGCCAACTGCTCTGTTGGACATTCCTGCAGTCAGCATGCCAATTGCACACTCCTTCAAAACTGTGGGTCTGTGGAATTGTGTTTGACAAAACTGCACATTTTAGTGGCTTTTTATTGTCCCCAGTACAAGGTGCACCTGTGTAATGATCATGCTGTTTAATCAGCTTCTTGATATGCCACACCTGTCAGGTGGATAAATGATCACTAACAGCGATGTAAACACAGTGCACAAAGTTTGAGAGAAATATGCTTTTTGTGCATATGGAACATTTATGGGATCATTTATTTCAGCCCATGAAAAATGTGACCAACACTTTACATGTTGCGTTTATGTTTTTGTTCAGTGTATATATACTGTATCTCTTTCTCTCTATATGCGCCATGTATTTCTGGCTCCGATGGCCATTGTTGAGGTTCTCATAGGAATGAGTGAGATGGGACACCATCCATGTTTACATCAGCTTTTGTAATTGAAGAATAGTTACAAATGACCACCACACTTTAAAAAAAATATAAGTTTTAATCTTCTAAGAGGCAGACACACACTTGTTTTCAGCTGCTAAGAGTGTTATATAGGAAGTGCCAGGCTAGTAGAGTGAATGAATCATGCTGTGTACAGTTTCCAAAGCTATGGGACAGTAATGGAGTCACAATCACTTTGCTAGCATTTCATGCTAACAGTTTTTGCACTGCCAAGTCTGCTCCCTATCAGACCACACTACCACAGCCTGATAGTACAAACTCTGGCAGTGTGTCCCAAATGGCAGCCTATTCCCTCTATACTGTACTGCTTTTGACCAGAGCACTGTGGGCCCTGGTCAAAAGTAGTGGACTATAAAGGGAATAGGGTGCCATTTGGGGTCTGCTTTTGACCAGAGCACTGTGGGCCCTGGTCAAAAGTAGTGGACTATAAAGGGAATAGGGTGCCATTTGGGGTTAACACCATGCTCACAAATAGTGCTCATGGTTACTACACACCCCTCCTGTGGGTCGAGAACAGTAGTAACACCTATTTCATAATCATTCTCACCAGGTGAACTAAGAATATATTCTGTAAAGCTACATAAAAGCTACAGATGCTGTTGCTGTATTTCCTCCTGGTTGCCATTGTGAGATCACCACCAAGCGGCTTTTGTGGTCACATGAACATAAGTGGTTAAACTCTTCTCTTTGGTTGTACCCAGTGTCAAGTGTTAATTTACAAGGACCAGTCTATAGACCAGTCTATAGACCAATCTGAGTGTGATATGACATTAATGGTGTTAGTGGGGAAACCAGGGCCTGTATTATTTAAAGCTACAATATGTAACTTTTTGGGTGACCCAACCATATTCACATCGAAATTTGAGTTATAGGTCTGTAATTCTCATTGAAAGTACGTCTGAGAAGCGGTAGATATGTTCTATCTATTTCTATTCTTCCGCGTTCTTAATTATTATTATTTTTTTACTTTTAAGTTTTGTAAACCAGCTTAAAACAACAAATACAATATTTTTGTTTCTGGAAAATATATTTCACAGCGGTTTAGATGGTACAATAATTCTTTACTACACTCGACTTGCTTGTTTTGCAACATAAACTGAAATTAGGCGAACTATTAGCATTTTAGCAACCAGGAAATGGTGAAGCGATTTCTGCATCTTTATGTGTCTCAGAGTAGTAGTGCTGTCTGATCTAGGATGAGATAAGCCTTTAAGATCATAGTGGATAAAATTATATGAACAGCGAGGACAAAATCCTAGATCAGCACTCCGACTCTGAGATGCTTTACGAATACGGCCCGAGACTCATCTATCTATGAATATTAGGATTTGATGTGTTTAATTGAATAGATGGGTGTGTTGCAGGCTGACTGACCCACATAGATTATCTTTCACTCTGACTGATCACACAGGGCCCAATGCTGATTTACTGTATAACCAGTCGATCGTCAATTGATGCCATATTTGTACAGTAACTCGGGATTGGGCCCATGTTGTAGACTGATACATTATATTTGGAGTAGCCAAGGTCTAATTATATCAAGCCAAGCCTCATGCATCTTGAACTTGAACAATCACTAGCTACAAAGATATTGAAAAAAAGGTACCTCCGTTTCTGTCAGTAAAATGTTTTATGTAGGATTGAGTATCATAAGTATCACATTTTATTCCGTGAATGTAACAGGAAAAGAAACAAAGCAATATCAAGTATAAATGTAGGCTGTGAAAAGTCCGTGTAGGATCCTATACTTACAGGAAAGAGGGATAATAGGGAATCCGGTGACTAAAAAGGCAGAGGTATGTTTCGTTTTGGGGAAGCGTCTGCATTACTCTACACCTCCACTGGCATTATGTCTCTGTGCTTCACATCCTCACCTTCCATCCCATCTGTCTCCACTGATATGGAAAGCCCCTCGACAGAGGGAGACCTCTATACACTCCAAAAACCATGCAGCTCTACTCCTTGAAATGCCTACTTTAAACACACAGTACCCACATGTTACATGATTTTTCCCCCCCTATACTTTTTTGTGATAATTATTTGATGTTATTTCAGTCTTCTCTACCTTGCCTGTTATTATTATTCTGTGAATTGTATACTCTAGTGTACTGGTATTAAACTTACCTTTGTTTTTCTATATTATTATTATTATATCATCCAAATCCAGCAGTTTAGAAAATATTCTCTATATTCTTCTGTTTTGTACATTTACATAACTCACACATTTAGCTAATGTTCAGAGAAATATTAAGGTAATATAGGACTAGAGGAGAGACTTTGTTCAAATACGCGTGTCGCTATTTTCTCTCTTATTGCTGTGGTATCTGGTGCATTAGCTGGTCTTGTATTTCCTGATATTGGCTGGTGTTGTCTGTCTATAGAAGCTCTTACTGAGTATGTGCTATCTGTGTGATGCGCTCAAGAAAGGGAACCTATTGCGATGTCTCATGATGTGTAGTTAAGGGAGGTATTAATAGAAGTCGAGTCAGAACCCAACCAGTGAGAAGGGGGTACATTTATTTCCCTTGGACTTCATTGGTGGTACTAACAGTACTGTGCCAGTACCATGTCTGTACTACGGATAGCTGCCACTAGAGTGCGCTAAAGGCTAAAATAGCTTTTTCTTAATTGAGAGTCCTCTTTGGCCTATTTTTTGAGCCTCTGCCAGTATTGCACTTAAAAGCAGCAAGGTTATTATTCCATCTACATCACTGCAGTTCGATGCATTCCATCTCCTGAAGGTTGAAAGGAAACCACTTATAGGGGGAAATGGGCATCATTATTCCTCCTTAGCGACTTGCTCTTACATAAATGAGAATTTCCCTCAGCAATAGGTTAATCATAATTTTGAGCATACCTATTTTATGCAGCTCATGAAATAGGCTATCACTGTGCAATTTCCTATCACACCGTTCTATTTTAGTAGTATATGAATCTTACCAAGCTAGCCAGGACATTATGGAAGGTATGCACACTGTTGAAGTCAGAAATTTACATACACCTGAGCCACATACATTTAAACTCATTTTTTCACAATTCCTGACATTTAATCCCAGTAAAAATTCCCTGTTTTAGGTCAGTTAGGATCACCACGTTATTTTAAGAATGTGAAATGTCAGAATAATAGTAGAGAGAATGATTTTTATTTCAGCTTTTATTTCTTTCATCACATTCCCAGTGGGTCAGAAGTTTACATACACTCAATTAGTATTTAGTAGCATTGCCTTTAAATGGTTTAATTTGAAGTCAGGGCTTTGTGATGGCCACTCCAATACCTGGACTTTGTTGTTCTTCTTAAGCCATTTTGCCACAACTTTGGAAGTATGCTTGGCGTCATTGTCCATTTGGAAGACCCATTTGCGACCAAGCTTTAACTTCCTGACTGATATCTTGAGATGCTGCTTCAATATATCCACATAATTGTTTTCCTCATGATGCCATCTATTTTGTGAAGTGCACCAGTCTCTCCTGCAGCAAAGCACCCCCACAACATGATGCTGCCACCACCGTGCTTCACGTTTTGGATGGTGTTCTTCGGCTTGCAAACATAACAATGGTCATTATGGCCAAACAGTTCTATTTTTGTTTCATCAGACCAGAGGACATTTCTCCAAAAAGTATGATCTTTGTCCCCATGTGCAGTGGCAAACTGTAGTCTTGCTTTTTTTATGGCGGTTTTGGAGCAGTGGCTTCTTCCTTGGTGAGCGGCCTTTCAGGACTTGTTTTACTGTGGATATAGATACTTTTGTACCTGTTTCCTCCAGCATCTTCACAAGGTCCTTTGCTGTTGTTCTGGGATTGATTTGCACTTTTCGGGCCAAAGTACATTCATACATTCTATGAGAGAGAACGCGTCTCCTCCCTGAGCGGTATGATGGCTGCGTGGTCTCGTGGTGTTTATACTTGCGTACTATTGTTTGTACAGATGAACGTGGTACCTTCAGGCATTTGGAAATTGCTCCCAAGGATGAACCAGACTTGTGGAGGTCTACAATGTTTGTTTTATTAGGTCTTGGCTGATTTCTTTTGATTTTCCCATGATGTCAAGCAAAGAGGCACTGAGTTTGAAGGTAGGCTTTGAAATACATCCACAGGTACACCTCCAATTGACCAGTAAGAAGCATCTAAAGCCATGACATCATTTTCTGGAATTTTACAAGCTGTTTAAAGGCATAGTCGACTTTGTGTATGTAAACTTCTGACCCACTGGAATTGTGATACAGTGAATTAATTGTGAAATAATCTGTCTGTAAACAATTGTTGGAAAAATGACTTGTGTCATGCACAAAGTAGATGTCCTAACCGACTTGCCAAAACTATAGTTTGTTAACAAGAAATTTGTGGAGTGGTTGAAAAACGAGTTTTAATGACTCGTATGTGTATGTAAACTTCCGACTTCAACTGTACCTGCTATGTTTTGCTGTTCACACGTGCATATACCCCTCCTGTGGGTATTGTTTCGCTTTTGCTGTGATAGATATCGATATTTTATGATTTCTACGTTTTGTTATCATTATCATTGTATATTGTGTAATGATTTGTGTTAAATTGTATTTGATTTAGGAAACCGTTTGAAGTTGTACATTCTTGATAATGCCAGAAAATGTGCTTTGCCTTTCAGTAAATACCCTGTTCATGTTAGATGGCATGATCTGTGTGTTCTTCCCTGTATCTCTGAACTTCCCCGTTTTCTTATCTGCTAACAGCTCCATTTATTGTTAGCCCTCTAGAGTCGATTGACGCATTGGTGCATCAATCTAAGAAACATAATAAAAGAATCTCCCCATTGTTGTCGGAGGCGTCTCAATCCACTGCATCCACCAATGTCGCACTTCCGCATCTGCGATGAAAGGAGGCAGAGCTAGAGCAGTGTTTCTCAGACCATGAGACATCCCGAAAAATATATTATTATCTACTACTATTGTGACCACTCTATGGAAAGGGGAAACTCTCACGAACACGATGACAGGTGTCACGGGACTCTTCTGAAGGAAACCGGTATCAGTTAAAAAGGTAGTTTTGTGCCTACCCAAAAAAGGGGTTAAATATTTGTTTAAAAAATTCTATATATACAGTACCAGTAAAATGTTTGGACCAACCTACTCATTCAAGGGTTTTACTTTATTTATTTTTCTACATTGTAGAATAATAGTAAAGACATCAAAACTATGAAATAAAACATATTGAATCATGTAGTAACCAAACAAGTGTTAAACAAATCAAAATATATTTTATATTTGAGATTCTTCAAAGTAGTCACCCTTTGCCTTGATGACAGCTTTGCACACTATTGACATTTTCTCAACCAGCTTCATGAGGTAGTGACCTGGAATGCATTTCAATTAACAGGTGTGCCTTGTTAAAATCTAATTTCTGGAATTTCTTTCCTTCTTATTGCGTTAGAGCCAATCATTTGTGATGTGACAAGGTAGGGGTGGTATACAGAAGATAGCCCTCTTTGGTACAAGACCAAGTCTATATTATGGCAAGAACAGCGCAAATAAGCAAAGAGAAACGATAGGCCAACATTACTTTAAGACATGAAGATCAGTCAATGCGGAACATTTTCTTCGAGTGCAGACGCAAAAAACCATCAAGCGCTATGAAACTAGCTCTCATGAGGACCACCAAAAGAAACAAAGACCCAGAGTTACCTCTGCTGCAGAGGATAAGTTCATTAGAGTTACCAGGCTTAACAATTGCAGCCCAAATAAATGCTTCACAGAGTTCAAGTAACAGACACATCTCAACATCAACTGTTCAGAGGAGACTGCGTGAATCAGGCTTTCATGGTTGAATTGTTGCAAAGAAACCACTACTAAAGGACACCAATAATAAGAAGAGACTTGCTTGGGCCAAGAAACACGAGCAATGGACATTAGACTAGTGAAAATCTGTCCCTTGGTCTGATGAGTCCAAATTGGAGATTTTTGGTTCCAACCGCCCTGTCTATGTGAGACGCAGAGTAGGTGAACGGATGATCTCCGCATGTGTGGTTCCCACCGTGAAGCATGGAGGAGGAGGTGTGATAGTGTGGGAGTGCTCTGCTGGTGAGATTGTCTATGATTTATTTAGAATTCAAGGCACACTTAACCAGCATGTCTATCACAGCATTCTGCAGCAAAACGCCATCCCGTCTGGTTTGCACTTAGTGGGTCTATCATTTGTTTTTCAACAGGACAATGACCCAGCACACCTTCAGGCTGTGTAAAGGCTATTTGACCAAGAAGGAGAGTGATGGAGTGCCGCATCAGATGATTTGGCCTCCACAATCACCCAACCTCGACCCAATTGAGATGGTTTGGGATGAGTTGGACCGCAGAGGGATGTAAGAGCAGCCAACAAATCAAATCAAATCAAACCTGATTTGCCACATGCGCCGAATACAACAAGTGAAGACTTTACCGTGAAATGCCAACAGTGCAGTTGAAGAAGAAGAAAATATTTACCAGTAGGCTAAAATAAAAAGTAATAATAAAAATGAACACAATAAGAATAACAATAACGAGGCTATATACAGGGAGCACCGGTACCGAGTCAGTGTGCAGGGGTACAGGCTAGTTCAGGTCATCTGTACATGTAGGTGGGGGCGAAGTGACTATGCAAATGTAATAAACAAACAGCGAGTAGCAGCAGTGTACGAGGGGGTCAATGTACATTTTTATGAGTTGTTCAGCAGTCTAATTGCTTGGGGGTAGAAGCTGTTGAGGAGCCTTTTGGTCCTAGACTTGGAGCTCCGGTACCACTTGCCGTGCAGTAGCAGAGAAAACAGTCTATAACTTAGGTGACTGGAGTCTCTGACAATTTTATGGGCTTTCTTCTGACACTGCCTATTATATACAGTGGGACAAAAAAAGTATTTAGTCAGCCAACAATTGTGCTGAAAAGATGAGAGAGGCCTGTAATTTTCATCATAGGTACACTTCAACTATGACAGACAAAATGAGAAAAAAAAATCCAGAAAATCACATTGTAGGATTTTTAATGAATATATTTGCAAATTATGGTGGAAAATAAGTATTTGGTCACCTACAAACAAGCAAGATTTCTGGCTCTCACAGACCTGTAACTTCTTATTTTTACTTGTTATTAGTATAAAAGACACCTGTCCACAACCTCAAACAGTCACACTCCAAACTCCACTATGGCCAAGACCAAAGAGCTGTCAAAGGACACCAGAAACAAAATTGTAGACCTGCACCAGGCTGGGAAGACTGAATCTGCAATAGGTAAGCAGCTTGGTTTGAATAAATCAACTGTGGGAGCAATTATTAGGAAATGGAAGACATAAAAGACCACTGATAATCTCCCTCGATCTGGGGCTCCACGCAAGATCTCACACCGTGGGGTCAAAATGATCACAAGAACGGTGAGCAAAAAATCCCAGAACCACACGGGGGGACCTAGTGAATGACCTGCAGAGAGCTGGGACCAAAGTAACAAAGCCTACCATCAGTAACACACTACGCCGCCAGGGACTCAAATCCTGCAGTGCCAGACGTGTCCCCCTGCTTAAGCCAGTACATGTCCAGGCCCGTCTGAAGTTTGCTAGAGAGCATTTGGATGATCCAGAAGAAGATTGGGAGAATGTCATATGGTCAGATGAAACCAAAATATAACTTTTTGGTAAAAACTCAACTCGTCGTGTTTGGAGGACAAAGAATGCTGAGTTGCATCCAAAGAACACCATACCTACTGTGAAGCATGGGGGTGGAAACGTCATGATTTGGGGCTGTTTTTCTGCAAAGGGATCAGGAAGACTGATCCGTGTAAAGCAAAGAATGAATGGGGCCATGTATTGTGAGATTTTGAGTGAAAACCTCCTTCCATCTGCAAGGGCATTGAAGATGAAACGTGGCTGGGTCTTTCAGCATGACAATGATCCCAAACACACCGCCCGGGCAACGAAGGAGTGGTTTTGTAAGAAGCCAGTCTCCAGATCTCAACCCCATAGAAAATCTTTGGAGGGAGTTGAAAGTCCGTGTTGCCCAGCAACAGCCCCAAAACATCACTGCTCGAGAGGAGATCTGCATGGAGGAATGGGCCAAAATACCAGCAACAGTGTGTGAAAACCTTGTGAAGATTTACAGAAAACGTTTGACCTCTATCATTGCCAACAAAGGGTATATAACAAAGTATTGAGATAAACTTTTGTTAATGACCAAATACTTATTTTCTACCATAATTTGCAAATAAATTCATAAAAAATCCTACAATGTGATTTTCTGGATTTTTTTCCCATTTTGTCTGTCATAGTTGAAGTGTACCTATGATGAAAATTACAGGCCTTTCACATCTTTTTAAGTGGGAGAACTTGCACAATTGGTGGCTGACTAAATGCTTTTTGCCCCACTGTAGGTCCTGGATGGCAGGAAGCTTGGCCCCAAACTTAATGATGGTGTTGGAGTTGTGTTTGACCACGCAGTTGTGGGTGAACAGGGAATACAGGAGGGGACTAAGTACACACCCCTGAGGGGCCCCAGTGTTCAGGATCAGCGTGGCAGACTCATTGTTGCCTACTCTTACATCCTGGAGATCGGCCCGTCAGGAAGTCCAAGATCCAGTTGTAGAGGGAGATGTTAACTCCCAGAGTCCTTAATTTAGTGATGAGCTTCGTGGGCACTATGGTGTTGAACACTGAGCTGTAGTCGATGAACAGCATTCTCACATAGGTGTTCCATTTGTCAGGTGAGAAAGGGCGGTGTGGAGTGCGATTGAGATTGCGTCATCTATGTATCTGTTGGGGCGGTAAGCGAACAAGTGCTTAGCATATGTGGGAACTCTTTCAAGACTGTTGGAATAGCATTCCAGGTGAAGCTGGTTGAGATAATGCCAATAGTGTGCAAAGCTGTCATCAAGGCAAAAATCTAAAATATATTTTGATTTGCTTAACACTTCTTTGATTACTACATGATTTCATATGTGTTATGTCATAGTTTGGATGTCTTCACTATTATTCTACAATGTAGAAAATTGTAAAAATAAAGAAAAACCCTGGAATGAGTAGGTGCGTCCAAACTTTTGACTGGTACTGTGTATATATATATATATATATATATATATATATATATATATTTGTTTATTTTTTCTGAGCTTTCCAATATCTCCTAGATATAGGACAAAAACTTCAAAACCGTGTTCCTTATTATGTAATTTTTGACTGTCTTTTGCCATTAATGAATATGTTATTCATGAGTTTCTCTGGGCTACAGTAGTAAAGGCCAAATTCAATATTTTATCAAATCCTAAAATGTCAAATCAAATATCTAAATGGTTTATAGTATGACCATCTTAAAACAATTCTATGTGTCAGCTTGGAACCCCCCGCAATAGCTTAGACTTTTAAGAATGAATGCTGTATCTTTGAATGAGGCAGGAACACTATAGTCTACTTTCACCCCTGACTATAGTTTTCCTCAGAGTGTGTTGGGCTGTGGTTCTCATTAGGGCAGTTTTGTAGTATATTAATCAGTGCACAACTTCTAAAATAAATCACCAATGCTGTGACAGCAAGCCACAATGTTACAATTTTAGATGTAAAAAAATCTGGTTGAAATGTATGGCTGTGAACACATACCGTAGGCTGCATGTTGCCGTTAAGCGACATTGCCACAGCTTGAAGAGACTGCAACCCAGAAACAAAACCCACTTCCTCCTGAGAGAGAATAAAAGGAGGCCAGTGGTTAAGTGACACTGGTGAAAGGTTCGTCATTTCTATCGTAGAGCACTTGCTATGACATACCTACCTGGAGAGGGGGTATTTACAGTGCGGCAAAGTATTAGATTAGCAGAACATGTATCTAGAGGGAAGTAGAGGGAACATGAAAGAACGTGTTTTGACATGTTGAAAAAAAAAAAATGAAAAGATAGATTAGCAGCTATACAGGAAGTAGGAAGTCAGATACAGAGAGGTTTTAGTGTGACAGACAGACTGGAGATCTACAGCAAAACCCCTCATACATGTGTGTGTGCTGTGTGTATATATGTGAGTGTGTGTGTGAGTGTGTGTGTGTGTTGTGAAGTGAGATACTGATCTTTTCTATGAAGGAGGAATAATGTCTCTCAAGCTACCTCGGAACTGGGACTTCAGTACCCTCAAAGCTGAAACATCTAGAATAGGTAAGTTACTGGATGTTATCCTAAACATTTAGCTATTCTTGGGAGTCATTGCATTTGCTTAAATAGGAAAATGTGTTGTTGTATCATCAGTTGCGTTGTACACTAGTGCATGTGTGTTACATGCGTCTATGAAGAGGTATAGAGACTGGACCTGTGGGTTTAACGGCCCAGTGCAGTCAAAAATAGGATTTTCTAAAGTTATATTTCCACACTTTGTGGTTGGAATAATAACAATTGCTGTGAAATTGTGAGAATGTAGGAAGAAAAAGCTTAAAATTTCAGCCTGTTTTGGTGGGATGGAGTTTTGGCTTGCCTGGTGATATCACCAGGGAGTACATTAGCTACTAGACCAATAAGAGAGTTCTAAACCTCTCTGCCAATAACAGCAAATGTTCAGTTTTCCCCTCCCCACTCTGACCATTCCCAGAGTCCGTGCAAAATTCTTGCTTGAGAAATGGCTCTTTCCTAAGAAGCTACTTTTGTTTCTTTTTGACCAGTTTAATTTAAAACATCACATTAAGTTACTTAATTGTTACCCAGAAATGATTTGATATTGAGATAAAAACAGCTGCATTGGACCTTTAACTTTGATCCATCTGAGTGGGTATGACCACAAGTCAGAGATTACTGTGATGACACACCAAATGCATTTGATGGATCTCTTCTGTCTTCTTCTAATGATTTTTAAAAGGAAAGTAATCCAAAATAACTGAAAGTAATCAGATTACGTTACTGAGTTTGGGTAATCCAAAAGTTACGTCAGTGATTACAATCTGGACAGCTAACTAACTAGTAACTATAATGGATTCAATTTACAAAGCAACCCAGCCATCCCTAGACATGAGGTTGACTGTGGCACTGTGTGTGCCAGCGGCATACTGAGAGTGTTTTATTTAGACTGTTGTTCTTATACTTTGGTTATATTTCTGTGTTAAGCTGTGTTTGTGGTCCAGGGCCCTGGCTTACAGAAGGATCATGCACCTGATTACAGCAGGTGTGGTGCACCTATAACTTAACAAAACAGTGCATGAGTGCATGTGAATACATATATAGCCGTTATAGCCTTATATGGCAATGTCATGACTTCATACTGAAACAGTTAGTGGAATGGTGCAGTTGTCCTCAACCTGTCAGTGAAAACAGTGTGGATACTTCTATTTATGATGAACATGTTTATGAAGTTTAGTGGATACACATCAGCATTGCTGGGAGACAAGTGACTTCTTATTTCTATGAAAAGAAGTGACTTCTTATGCTACGAGGGCCACCCCTCATAGCCTGGTTTCTCTCTAGGTTTCTTCCTATGTTTCCGGCCTTTCTTGGGAGTTTTTCCTCGCCACCGTGCTTCTACACTTGCATTGCTCGCTGTTTGGGGTTTTAGGTTGGGTTTCTGTACAGCACTTTGTGATATCAGCTGATGTAAGAAGGGCTTTATAAATACATTGATTGATTGATTGATTGACTTCTATGATTGCTTAATTTATCACACGGTATACTTTACCAGTCAGTTACTCACAACCCTGAGAACTTAACCCCAGTCCTCATCTCAAGAAAATGTAGTGCTATAGTTCAGGCAGCAAGGCGTTTCTCATTTTCTCTGTGCCCTTTGGGTACTTTCAGCAGGAAGTTGATGAAATGTCAGAACAGTAGCTGTGACTCTGCAGACTTGTGTGTGTGTGTGTGTGTGTGTGTGTGTGTGTGTGTGTGTGTGTGTGTGTGTGTATGAGAGCGACTGTGTGAGAAGGCCTGATGACTTCTATAATTTCCCTTACACCTGTACACTGTACACACATTTTATCTACGGCATGGTTATCAGAGGATCAAAAGCCATACATGTCAATGGCCTTCTATAGGGATAAGAAATATGTACACAGAATGAATATGTATAGTCATGCAACTGAATGGGGCCAGTGTGTTCTGTCATTTCAACTGCTGAAGTTAGAACACTATTCCCTATTTAGTACCCTACTTTTGACCAGGGCCCATAAAGCTCTGGTCAAAAGTAGTGCACTGCATAGGGAATAGTGTGCCATTTAGGACTGGTCTCTAGAGGTTAAATATTCACGTAACTGAGATCCTTATTTGGAACTACATCTATTTTCTGCTGACTCTTTGTACACTCAATAGGATTGTGCCACTGCCACGCACTTTCAACCCCTCACTATTCCCACTGACGTGAAAGAGCTGGCATTCTTGCAACAAGCTCCGTTTGATTGAGAAGTTGAACATCTTATTCATGCCTCCATTGGGACTCCTGGGCCTAGGAGGTCCCGCGTCCAGTTGAAAAGGTCCTCAAGGGTCTGTGTCCGTCTTTCCTTTTTCCGTGGCGTCTCATACTTCACTGTGTGTGGGCCAGAGGTTCGTCCAGAGTCCTTTGACATGGCCCTCTTCAAGGGATGACGCTGTTAAAACAGACCAAAGGGTCTGCGTTTTAGGTGGGGGCCTTCAAAGTGTTTCCCCCATCGATGCAGTCACTTCCTGTTTATATAGCCAGGCTCGTCTTCTTCTCTTCTTTCATCTGGCCTGGGAGATCACGGTGAATTACACAACAAGTGAGCGAACGCTCTCAATCACAATCACACCATCTGTCCGGCGAGCTACAGTACCACCCTGCGTGCCAATCCATGTGTGATTTTCTCTCTCCATCGTGTGCCACGTAGCCTACAACTCTACCCCCATCTCCAGCCGTTCTTCATACTCTTCTGTTTATCTCTCTCATGCTCTCTTCTGAGATCATCCACAGACAACTTAGACAGTAAGTCATCATGTTGTTGAGCAATGACTGGCCTGTTAGTAAAGGACAAATGACTCAACCGTGTCTACATTTAGGCCTAGTTGAGACCATGTACTGTGTTATTGTTCCTGTGTTGCCCATCCCTGTAGTCTATTGTACATGATTGTTGAAGGCACAGTGTATTTGTAGGTCACTATTTTCCTACCATTGAACAATCACGACTAGAATCTAGAAGCATGCACCTTAAACAGGAAGCTTGGCAGGTCAGACAGTGGCGGCCTGTTTCCTGCCAGGCCACCACTTCTATCTGCCGCAAGTCAGATTGATGCGTGTTCAAATGAATAAAAGAGGAAGACCTGACTTGACGGATGTTGAGAGCCTTGTTGACATCCTGGCTGTGTTTAGTGAAGTGTCTGTAAATAAGGCTCTCGTTAACAGTAACGGCTGTTCTGTTTGTCTCCGCTCCGCGGCAGCACGGTCTAGGAGTGTGATGCCTGGAGAGGGCAGCCCAGGGTTAGGCTCGCCCGGCTCCACCAGGAGGTCCATGGAGAGGCCTCTGAAGGCTGGCTGGCTGAAGAAGCAGAGGTCCATCGTAAAGAACTGGCAGCTGCGCTACTTTGTGCTGAGAGGAAGCACACTGACCTACCATAAAGACGAAAAGGAGGGGACTGTCCAGGTGAGAGATGGGGTAGAGAAGAAGGCAGATCGGTCTGGGCTCTAGTTATAGCCTTTAACTTTGGCTTTTCCTGATCTGGTCATGTGGTTAGGAAAACCTTCAAGCATCCAAACAACACTACTGCTGTCAATATTCAGTGAGCATGTTTCCATCTTTATTGAAGTCCTTCCCTGTGTTTCCTGTAGCCTAGACATGTATGCGTTGTTTACTAAGATGTCAGTGACAGTCTGTCTCTCTGTCCCCAGGGTGTAATCCAGCTGAGGTTCAGTAAAGTCAACGAACTCCCACAGAATCAAGATGATCCAGGGAAATTCCTCTTTGAGATTATACCACGTAAGCAGAAGACGGTCTCAGTCTGTCTCTGTCTCTGTCTCTGACTCTGTCTCTGTCTCTGTCTCAGTCTGTCTCTGACTCTGTCTCTGTCTCTGACTCTGACTCTGTCTCTGTCTCTGTCTCAGTCTGTCTCTGACTCTGTCTCTGTCTCTGTCTCGCTCGCTCGCTCTCTCTCTCTCGCTCGCTCATTCTCTCTCTCTCTGTGTTCTCAATTCAATTCAATTCAAGGGCTTTATTGGCATGGGAAACACGTGTTAACATTGCCAAAGCAAGTGAGGTAGATAATATATAAAGTGAATATATAAAGTGAAATAAACAATCAAAATTAACAGTAAACATTACACATAGAGAAGTTTCAAAACAATAAAGACATTACAAATATCATATTATATATATATATACAGTGTTTTAACAATGTACAAATGGTTAAAGGACACAAGATAAAATAAATATGCATAAATACGGGTTGTATTTACAATGGTGTTTGTTCTTCACTGGTTGCCCTTTTCTCGTGGCAACAAGTCACACATCTTGCTGCTGTGATGGCACACTGTGGAATTACACCCAGTAGATATGGGAGTTTATCAAAATTGGATTTGTTTTCGAATTCTTTGTGGATCTGTGTAATCTGAGGGAAATATGTCTCTCTAATATTGTCATACATTGGGCAGGAGGTTAGGAAGTGCCGCTCAGTTTCCACCTCATTTTGTGGGCAGTGAGCACATAGCCTGACTTCTCTTGAGAGCCATGTCTGCCTACGGCGGCCTTTCTCAATAGCAAGGTTATGCTCACTGAGTCTGTACATAGTCAAAGCTTTTGAGTCAGTCACAGTGGTCAGGTATTCTGCCGCTGTGTACTCTCTGTGTAAGGCCAAATAGCATTCGAGTTTGCTCAGTTTTTTTGTTAATTCTTAGTTCTCTCTCTCTCTCTCTCTCTCTCTCTCTCTCTCTCTCTCTCTCTTTCTCTCACTCTCTGTGTTCTCTCTCTCTCTCTCTCTCTCTCTCTCTCTCTCTCTCTGTGTTCTCTCCCTCTCTCTCTCTCTTTCCCTCCATCTCACCATGTCTCTCTCTTGGCCTCATCTCAACATGTCTCTCTATTGCACTCAAACTCACCATGTCTCTCTATTGCCCTCAAACTCACCATGTCTCTCTCTAGTCCTCCATCTCACCATGTGTCTCTCTAGTCCTCCATCTCACCATGTCTCTCTCTTGCCCTCCATCTCACCATGTGTCTCTCTAGTCCTCCATCTCACCATGTCTCTCTCTAGTCCTCCATCTCACCATGTCTCTCTCTAGTCCTCCATCTCACATTGTCTCTCTCTTGTCCTCCATCTCACAATGTCGCTCTCTCGCCCTCCATTTCACCATGTCTCTCTCTCGCCCTCCATCTCACCATGTCTCTCACTCGCCCTCCATCTCACCATGTCTCTCTCTCTCGCCCTCCATCTCACCATGTCTCTCTCTCTCGCCCTCCATCTCTTCATGTCTCTCACTCGCCCTCCATCTCACCATGTCTCTCTCTCTCACCCTCCACCTCACCATGTCTCTCTCTCAGCCTCCACCTCACCATGTCTCTCTCTTGTTTCTCTGTTGAGAGAGGAATGAAAGATATACCTTTCAATCTATGTATGATGTATCCCAGTATGTTGGAGAGTCATACCCTCTCTGTATTCCAGGCAGCAGTGGTGATCGGGAGCGGCACCCGTACGTCCTCATGGCCAACTCCCACAGTGAGATGGAGGAGTGGGTCCGCACGCTGCGCAGGGTGGTTGGATCACCCTCTAGTGGAGGTACAGATAGTCTGCTGACATTAAAAGACAAGAGTTTTCCCTGACCAAGGGACCTGACCAGGAACAAAACATATAACTAGGACCCAGAATAGGTTTTTCCTGGTCAGGTCACATGGTCAGGAAAAAGCGGGTCTCTAGTCATCTGAACTTATTTTCTTGACTTTTGGTTCAAGGACTCTTTTTCGAATTGTCCTCGGGCCCATGACATAAAGCCGCAATCCATGAGGAACTAGCCACAAACTTGAAAAACCCTGTCTCTGATTCTCCAGTTTGGTCTGTGACTTACTCTAACCGCTCTCCTTCCCTCTCAGCAATATTTGGCAAGGGCCTGGGTGATACGGTAACCTACGAGCAGCGATTCGGCCCCCACATGGTGCCCATCCTGGTGCAAAAGTGTGCAGAGTTCATCAGAGAACACGGACTAAGCGAGGAAGGCATCTTCAGACTGCCGGGACAAGACAACACAGTCAAACAGTTTAGGGGCGCGTTCAACGCCGGAGAGAGACCTTCCTTCCCAACGTGAGACGCCTCAGCGCTAAACTAAGCTAAGCTAACTTACATAAGAGCGTTTGAAGGAACGTTCAAGGGCGCCAACGTACAAACAGACAATTATTACGCCCTTTTTATACAAACTGAAATCCCGTTGGCTTCTTTTCTAAAGGTTGCATAGTAAGATGAGAGAGATGCAGTGAGGATGATAGTACAGAGATGCCTGATACACTTTTCTGCTGTTAGTGCTCTGTGGCTTACACCACATCCTGTCCTAGTAGACAGAGAAAGACAGTTTTATAAGAACCTTCTCCCCACGCTGAGCTCTCTATTGTGACACATTTGATGAAAAGGGGGACAAACTGATTTGTAGCTGGATTCAACACAAAATAGAAATACACTCAGCACAACTGTATGTTTTTGTTTGTGTGTGTGTGTGTGTGTGTGTGCATGTGTATGCATGTGTGCCTGCATGTGTGTGCACGTGTGCATATGTGGGTGTGCTCGTGCACTGTTTCTGACTGTTTTGTGCCCTGCAGTGACACAGATGTCCACACGGTGGCGTCGCTGCTCAAGCTGTACCTGCGGGAGCTGCCTGAGCCAGTGGTGCCTTGGACACAGTACCAAGACTTCCTGGACTGCAGCCCCATGCTGGACCCCAACAGTGCTGCAGTAGGAACTAATATTTACTTCAATAAAGAAGTTAGCCAAATATTCTTAGAAATCAACATGTCCCCTAGGCTACAATTTGTGATTTAGCTCTATATCTGTCCACGGTGCCAAAATGAGTATGTACTGAATCAAAGTGTTGTGACTTCCTTTAATGATGACCGTAGCCAAATGTTCATGGGCATTTTTTTTCTTCTCACAATCATTTGTAATTTAGCTTTATTTCTATCAACCGTGCCAAAATGACTACATGCAGGCCTGCTGAGTAAGAGTGTGTTAGTTGAACTTTGTATATTCCAACTCAATTTCCACCCAGGGTCGTGAGAGACTGGAGAAGCAGATCAGCCTCCTTCCTAGAGCCAACTACAACCTCCTCAGCTACATATGCAGGTGAGCTTATACTTACACAATCACACATCAGGGTAGTGAATATTCAATTGAATGAAATATCATAGAACCTATTGACGAACGAGCTTCTATTGAAACATTTGAAAAGCAATTTGATTACCACCCTGTCATGATTAGTCTACAGCTTTTGCTCATACAACATTTTGTGTTTGACCCCAAAATATAAAAGCATCTGCATGGTGAGTGTCCTAACTGGGGCATGTTATAAGGTATAATATGGTGCTCACCCTGTGTGACTTTGCTGTCTAAACTGTGAACTGTGTCTGTGAAGGTTCTTATTTGAAGTGCAGCAGAACTCCAAGGTGAACAAGATGAGTGTTGAAAACCTGGCCACGGTCATTGGGATCAACCTGCTCAAGCCCCAGATTGAGGACCCCATCACCATGATGAAGGGTGAGACCAGACCACTTGGGCTAAGAAATTGCAGTGTGAAACCCGGGTTGACGTTAATTCCATTTTAATTCCAGTCAATTCAGAAAGTAAACCAAATTCGAATTCCAGCATTTCCTCATTGAAAAACATTGGAAAGAATTTGAATTTCAGTGTACTTCCTGAATTGACTGGAATTGAAATGGTTTTGACCCCAACCCTGGTGTGAAAAGGCCTTTGGTGCATGCTGTAACGGGGTGTAATTGTCATTATCAGCAGCAGTAGGCCTATGCTTTTATTTTGAAAGTCATACCTTTATTTTGAAAGTCATACCTTTATTTTGAAAGTCATACCTTTATTTTGACATACTGCTGCTTGACGCAATGACAAACTGACCTCACTGTACAGTTTGATTATTTATGAAATGAAGATGCATAGATACGGTATCAATTATGTCAACAAATGGTTTCCGTATCCTCGTTCCCATTCAGATCTGTCTTTTGTATGAACCGACTGTGCGCTTGGCTGTGTCTCTCCTCACAGGTACTCCTCAGATCCAGAAGCTGATGACAGTGATGATCAAGCAGCACGAGGCTCTGTTCCCTCCGTCTAAAGACGTGGCTCCTTCACCCCCCATCGAGAAGAGTGACAAGAAGAAGAACAGCGCTCCACGCAGCTTTGTGGGCTGGGAGTCTGCTGAGGTAACAACATCACACAATCATTTTCAACGCAGCCCACAGGGCTCTGGTCAAAAGCGGTGCCCTATAAAGGGAATAGGGTATTATTTGGGACGCAACCTTAAAGAGATTCTTCTCTTATTTCATATCGGGAACGTGGTACAACACATGCACAATTAAAGGAGTAATACATTGAGAACACCAAACATTAGGAACACCTTCTTGATACACACGGGACAATTTGAGAGTGAAAAACCCAACAGCGTTGCAGTTTTTGACACAAACTGGTGCATCTGACACCTACTACCATGCCCTGCTCAAAGGCACTTAGATCTTGTGTCTTGACCATTCACCCTCTCAATGTATACTCAGTGTATATTATGATACATTATTATATCAGTAAGCATTGCATAGCTACACTCCTGTAAATGTTAATGTGTGTTGCAGTGTGTAAGAACACTTTAAATAAAGCTTGATTCAATTTCAGAATGTTTTGGAGAAGAAATTGATATCTCTCTCTCATTTTAGTTCTGTGGTCTAAACCCATTCTGTCTGTCCTTGCAGTGTGAGGGGTCTCTGTCCGAGTCTCCAGAGGAGGAAGAGGACACAGACACACTGGAGCCAGATCCAGTGACCATCTCCATCCCCCAGGCAGGGCCCCAGCAGCCCCACGCCCCCTCTTCATCCTCAGCCTTGGACCCCTGGTCCGGGAGCCCCCGCAAACGCACCCAGACCCTGCCAACCCTGAACTGCCCAGTCCCCGGGATGGCTGGCAAGCTGGAGGCCATAAAGTGCTGGAGCCACATCAATGAGTGCAGCGAGGAGAAAGGGGAGAAGGGGGAGAAGACTCTCTCAGAGGACATCTTTAAGATCCTGGACCTACAGAGGACCTCTCTGTTCGGAGAGGTCCAGAAGAAGGACGGGGAAGACAGAGGGACGGCCAGGAGAGGAAGTGACATCACAGTCACCTATGATGACATCACAGTCCCCTATTCCAAACCCAGCAGGGACCCCCAGCGGAAGTCTCAGCCAGCGACCCCTGAGAAGAAGACAGAGGCCAGAAGAGCTGAGGTTTCATCTTCAGCCCAGCAACCAGACAGTAAGGTTGAACAGCAGGAGGACAGTCGGGAAGACACAGAGCACCTTGTTATCAGGTCTGTATTATGGAATACTGTCTCTTTCCCAAATGACAATCTACTCCCTATATAGTGCACTACTTTGACTAGGGCTATAGGGAATAGGGTGTCATTTAGGATGCGGATACTATTTTATTGGAAAGGACACGATGTCAACACAAGTGTACTGTACTCTGCATTCATAAATGCAATCTCTCTCCCTCTCCTCTCCCCTCCCATGCAGCCTGCAGCAGAGGAACAGAGAGCTGAGTGCCACAGTAGCGGAGCTGCAGTCAGCCCTGGATACAGAGAAGCGCTGTGTGTCCGCTCTGGAGATCCGGCTGAGGAACGCAGAACGCAGCCGAGACGAGGCCCAGAGACGCAACCAGGAGCTGGACCAGGAGATACAGCAGTTCCTCTCCAGAGAACCAGGAAGACCAACTTAGAACCACAAAGGGGCCAACCTAGATCCAGTAGTTCCCCACCAGAGAACCACGAGGGACGACCTAGAACCCAGAAGTGCCTTTACCCTTAAGTTATCAAAGAGATCCCTCAGTACAGTATATGGATCTTTAACCTAGAGATCTATTAACAAGGGAGAGAGAGGTAGAGAGTCAATGTCCCGGCCAGAGTTGTAACCCTGGCCGGGACCTGAAAAATGTTGCTAGCTTGTCAAGTTTGTTTGGTGGGAAAAACCATGTATAAACTCTGTATCTAAAGCAGATGTTGACTACACTTCACATTCATAGACATACAATGAGGAATGCTGCAAATGTATGTAAATGGCCTTTGCTTGGTGTAGCTGATTATGGACGTGATGTGTGTATTATCCTATAAAATGCTGATGGTTGCTGACCATGCAGGGGCTGTTACACTTCTATTGTTGGATAACTTACAGCATGTAAATGCAATAGCTATTGGTGCATAGTGTCCAGGTTAAGATAATGTCCAGGACACTTGGACTATAATGTACTGTATTAGTATGGATGCGGATTCAATTCATAGAGCAGCGCGCTGGACAGCCAACAATATGGCTTTTAAAGGCATTTTGCCAACTTTCCCGGAGATCTCATTCATGGTAAAACGCTGCGCATGTCGGCTCAATTGTTAAGGTTCGAATCATGTTTAAATTTATTTGATCAGCAAATGAATAAAGAACAACATATTAAGTTGACTGACCAACAATCTGCACAGTTTGTCATTATTATGGTTGAACTACAACCTTTTAAGGGGGATCGCATGTGATATGTGTAAATATGCACGTGAGATAGAGTGAGAGAGACAGAAAGAATGAATGAGATGAGGGCCAAAGAGAATGTCGTCACACACTGAAGGGGTCAGAAGAAAGATATTGTAAGGCCAGTGGGAAAATGGCTGGAATGTGTGTGCGTGCGCGTGTGTGCACGTCTGTTTGTGCATTCTGTGTGTGTGCGTGTGGGAGCACGTTTGTTTGTGCATTCTGTGTGTGTGCGTGTGGGAGCACGTTTGTTCGGGCATGTCTGTGCTTGTGAGAAAAACAGGGAGCTAGTGGAAGTGGGACACTGGTGTTATCAAGCATTCTTCAGCATTGCAGGAAGATTGAAGAGAGATGGGGACTGGCGGTGTACAAAGGAGGCATTGCGTAAAAGGGACCGCAGGGGAGATAACGGCACGTCTGTCAACTGTCACCCTGGAGGATGGGTAAGGGGGGAGGGGGGGGGGGGTCCTGTTCCCTCCCATGTCATCTTCTCCTCACTATCAAGAATGTATCTTTGCAGGTCACTGTCAGAGACTCGGGAATGAGGAACCCAGAATTAATGTGGAAACAAACTGTAGCAGATTCTAAAAGTGCGGTTAAATTATACGTCTTAATTGAGAATCTGGAACTGGCGGTAAACATGAATTAATCTAGCGGAGTCCATCTTTAAAGGCAAATCTGAGATGACGTGGTGTTATGATGAGGTATCGAGGGGATTCTCAGGTTTTGGAATCACTCATTAAAATACCGTTCGTGCGTTCATCTTAAAAAGAGAGGGAAAGAAAAGAGAGAGTGGGCACGTGACTTTAAAGGGGAGGTTAGTGTAGATTACTCCTCTGGTCATTGGTCAGTGGAGATGTGTTCTAGTTTGAGCCATCCAGGTTCTAGTTCCATTGTCACCTTTGACTCCATGCTGTCTCCCTAATCACAGTGGAATGCAAGGAGACTAGCCTGCCCTTACAAAGCATGGAGTCTGCTCTTGCAAAGCCCTCTCCCTCCTGCACTCCATTCTGGGCTGTGGAATCTGGACTAAAGCTGACCTCAGAACCACTGTACTGATGTCTGACTGACATGTGAGGGCATAGCGCAGAGCACACTGGAAACTACGTCTTGGCTCCTGTGCATTCAATAGGCAGTTGGGCCTCTTGGTCAGACATTCAGACAGAGATAAACCATTTGAAACACTCCAGTGACATCTGCAACGTGTTCGCCAACTGAAAGAGGAAGTGCACTTAAGTGCTGCAAACTTTGAAACACAAGTGGGTTATGAGTAGATTATGGAAAAGTTGTGTTGTGTGGTCGACTTTGTTTCCACAACAGACGAAGACACAATTGAAATTCTTGCTCTCATAATACAACTTTTTTTCTCCAACTGAAATATATGCTTTTCAAGTTTTTATTTTTAACTATTACCATTTATGTCATAAAATACTAATGAAATGCACGGTCATCTGCGCACTGCTGTTCTCATCAGCTGATCTTAATTGGTTTGTTATGTGTTCTCCAGACTTGCAGAAGTCCATAATTTCTCATCACTGCCCATTACATCTCACACCTCATTACATTTCAATTGAATTTGGGAAGGCACTGTCCAACAGACATATCATGTAGCATTCAACATCAATAGACCCTTTATGGATTTGTCAAAAACAAATGGTCAATGGAGCAAATTCCTGTTTCTGCAGTTCCCCCATTTACCAAACAAATAAACACATGAACAATCTCATCTTTGCCTGGTGCTCCGACACAAAACAAAATATCCCTTTTACAAGGAACAGGCTACAGGACATTGTTTACAAAGTCCTCATTAAGGAAGTGGTGAGATAACACACACAGACACACACACACACACACACACACACACACACACGCACACGCACACGCACACACACACACACACACACACACACACACACACACACACACACACACACACACACACACACACACACACACACACACACACACACACACTCACACACGCACACAGGGACACACAAACACAGGGACACAAACACTGAGAAATGCAGAGCTTACCATATCATAGATAACAGACAGAAAGAAAGAGAGCTAGAGAGAGAGAGAGAGAGAGAGAGAGAGAGAGAGAACAGAGGGAGAAACTGAGAGAAAAAACACAAGGGATGCCTCCTTTGGACACAGCAAAGCCACCCTCTAGCTGGGACTCCAACTCTTTAGAAAACAACATCAAAAGGTGTGCATTAGGATAAATGGCGTGAGATCTGGAATGAGAGTCGTTTATCAGGGTTTCACACACAGCAAGAGGAACACACGGGGAGAGCTACAGAACACAGACCTCCTCACTGGTCAACTCCAAGGGTCAACCGAACCTTTTGAGTCACCAGAGAACCGACAACCACCCGGATCAGCAAGAGAAAAACACGGGGGTTGTTTCTCACCCTTCATCAAGCTGAATCCAACCTCCAGTGGACCATTGGATTAACACATTTGATAGATATAATTCTGTTTAATCTCAACATTGGATAGTCCCTGTGGATATACCATACAACACAAGAACAGCAGCACTCCTCTCCATGGCGGACAATGGGCTCTCCAGGTTAGAGGCTACCTCTATCACCAGGACCCCCTTCCCCCTGCTCCCCTTGCTGCTCCTGATGTGGCCCCTGTCTGGGCAGGGCAGCCCCATCTCCCTGGCCCCAGAAAGACATCGCCCTGCTCCAGGTCTGGGAGACGGCCACGGGGGCGTCATAGACCCATCTCTGTTGGAGCAGGACAGGGACGTGGACATGCAGAGCCTGCTGGAGAGCCTCCGGACCTTCAATTTGTCTGGCCTGGGCCCTCCTGCCCAGGCACCTGGCAGTGTCCGTGTGGAGCCGCCCGAGTACATGATGGAGCTGTACAACCGCTTCGCCAACGACCACACCGCCATGCCCACCGCCAACATCATCCGCAGCTTCAAGAACGAAGGTAGAGAGCCACTATACTGTACTCTGTATCCTTATGCCGTACTAGCTTCACATTATGCTGTGGTGTTCTTTGCTTTGGAATTTTTTAAATTAAAGTACTGTAAGCCCTTTATCCCTGTGTAATGAGAGTATTAATATCAGAACTGTTCATTAGAAATGTATTACGTATCAAAATGTACCTGTAGAAGGTCAACATGCATAGTGTAAAAACAATTAAGTATAATTTATGCATTTTCATTTATGTTTGTTTTTCATCTTACAAATACTGTAGCACCTTACATTTTTGAGAGTCTGCACTGTGCAAATAATTAAAAAAGTTTTTTATTTATTTGGACAAGAATATGAAACTGTGAATTTCTCATTATTCATTTAGATTTTTTTACAATAATATATTCATTCAACTTGATCTAGTTTAATGTTAATTGGGATTCTACAATTGCCTCGGAAGTGTTTTGGACAAAATCTTGGCTTTTGCTGTACTATCAATTCTGCAGTGTATTCAAAGCATCAACATGTAGAACTACTGATTAATTAACAGCTTTTATCTCTGTGTATTCCTCTCCCCCAGACTCGTCTCCCTGCAGTTTGGGTAGTAGAGGGGTGAGACAACACCCTCTGCTCTTCAACGTATCCATACCCCACAATGAGCGTATCACCGCCGCAGAGCTGCGTCTCTATACTTTGGTCCAGACCGATCGCAACCTCTACGCTGGGGTCGACCGCAAGGTGACCATCTACGAGCTGGAGCAGCAGGACGAAACTGGAGAGGACAACAGAACAGCTAAGGACAACGAGAGAGGAGGAGCAGGAGGAAAAGGTGGAGGACGGGAGGAGTTAGTAGAGCTGGCATCACGACAGGTCTATGGTACTGATAACGGCTGGGAGGCCTTTGACCTAACTGCTGCCGTCCAACACTGGCGCAAGTCAGAGTACAGCACCACCCACAGGCTGGAGGTCCACATAGCAAGCCTGACTTCCGAGGGGGAAAGAGGGCCGACACTAGCAGACGGTGAGGGAGAAGGAGAGGGGAGGAGGATATTCAGGGGAGACATGGAGATAGACACCAGCCCAGATGACAAACACAAACCTCTGATGATTATCTTCTCCGACGACCAGAGCGGTGATCACCGCGATGACAAGCGGGAGCTGAACGAGATGATTGGACACGAGACCTCGGAAGCGGTGCTTCAGGGTGACCTGGAGCTGAATAGGCTGTGGGGGGAGCTGGGCCGGGCGGGGGGCGAGGAAGAGGAGGAAGAGGAGCAGGACGAAGAGGCCCTGCTCCAGATGCGCTCCAATCTGATCTATGACACGGCCTCCAGAATCCGCCGCAACGCCAAGGTCAACCAGTGTAAGAAGCAGTCGCTGTACGTGGAGTTTAAAGACATCGGCTGGGACAGCTGGATCCTAGCGCCTGCCGGGTACGAGGCCTTTGAGTGCAGTGGCATCTGCACATACCCGCTGACCAAACACGTGACGCCCACCAAGCACGCCATCGTCCAGACACTGGTGAGCATGAAGAGCCCACAGAAGGTGACGCGGGCCTGCTGCGTGCCCACCAAGCTGGATCCCATCTCCCTGCTTTACATGGATGACACCGGAGTAGTCACGTACAAGTATAAGTTTGAGGGCATGGTGGTGGCAGAGTGTGGCTGCAGATAGCTAGTCCACCCTGCTGTTCATATGGACATGGAGAGAGACATTTGTGAAGAGAAATGACAGGATGAGGATGGAATAAAGCAAAGACTACATTTTTTTTAAAGCAGGATTGGTATTAGAATAGATGGACTCTGAAATGAATCTAGAATCACCGTTGAGAACAGTTGACAAGAAAAACAGCTATGACATGTATGTGTATATAAGATGGATCTAAACTAAACAGTTTGTACATTGTGTATGTATATTTTGTATTTCAGGAAAATGTATATTTTGTTTTGTACAGTAAAATATCTATGATACCAATTCATAATTCTGTAATATAATCAGTTGGATGCCATTTGAAGCTGAATAAGACATTTGGAATTTGCAAAAAAAATTGAGGAAAAAAGTTTGGACCTTTAAAAATAAACTATCCTTAGGTCTCTCAAAGGGTTCCGGCAATACAGCAACCAGCCATACAGTGATGTCCAATAGGCCTAGCTGGTGGGAGCACATAGGGTTCTCCCCAGTTAGCTCTCCACTGACATCGATCTCCTGTCTTCCTCTCCACTTATCTCTGTTTTCCCCCTCCCTAGACGCTAACACTAATCCACACCTCATTTAGCATGTCTCCCTAACAGCAACAGGCCTCCCAAGGGAAATACAAACCTGACTGGACTGGACTTCTGGTAAGGGCCTGCCCTCATCCTCATCCCCACCACCTCTCCCTGGCATTTAGGACAGTGGGCTGAGGTCAGGGCAGCAGTTAGGGTGGGCTGGGTTATCTCCCTCGAGCCCTCACCCACCTTCCCACATCGGCCTCAGAGTCAGTCACATGCCGTGCGAGCCACTTTCCCCCACTCCTCCGCACCGTGCCGATAAGGAGGTGTTGGCGGTGAGAAACATGTGCTCCACCACTCAGGACTGGAGGTGCTGGGGGAGCGGAGGGGGGAGGAGAGGGGGGGGATGGCCTGTCAAGATTCCATGGGTACTAATAGAAACAGATTCTACAGGCTCAACTCACTGACCTACCCCCACCATGTGCCCCCTCCAATCTCCTCTCCCTCATTTTGTGTCATTACCTTCCATACATCCCTCTCCCCCTGGCCCCGAAATCCTTCACGTTTAAGGAAAAGATTTCCATATATTTGGCCTGTTATCATGGACAGGCTGAGAAGTTGAGTGGAGAGTATGGCACTTCATGTCTCTCCTCCCCTCCCCTGAGAGTCCTGTGTGGAGTCCTCTCTTGTTGTTCTGTGTTCTTGTCATACAAATGTAATACAGTTCTCTGCTGCTTGGGTAACGTGAAAGCCTATTTATTGATTAATTTATTGATTTTACTATGACAAGTAGGTGATTATGTAAAATTGTACAACATGGATATGCATACAGAGGGTGAACATACAGTACATACCCTGACCATATTGTAGAATTTGTCTTTAATTTATAAATATTTTATGAATATTATATTTTGTTACCTGTTGTTGTTGGTTCCTTTGTGAATCCTTTTGTAAAATACTGAAGAGGCAAAACTTAAACTTAGTGTGCATAAAAAGCTTCACAAATCCTTATATTTTCATACAATGAATACTTTAAAAAAGGACTATTGTACATATATTATCATAATAATATCTGTATCGGAAACCATAATTCATTTCTCTCCTGGCCCGGCAACTATAAACAGGTTGCAAAACTGAACCTCCCTACTAGGCCTAATTATCTTTAGAAAAGAGCCCAGTTAGCACATTTGGTTCCTTGTAAGTTGTGGGAATGTATGTTTTTGGTTTCCTGACCAGTAAAACTGAAAGATTTTTAAACATTCTGAAAACAGAAGTGAAAATGTTGCTTGTTCTGACAACTTTTATTTTTTTATGTTGCAGGGAGGTTCTGATAATATTTTACTCTGGTTATTTGAAAGTTTTCCTGGGAAAAGTTTTATTAGCGTTCTGAGAACGGAAATTACAGGTTGTTCGGAGGCTTTTGAATAATTTCCTTAACGTTTCTCACTTTTAATAACACTGGTAACTTATTTTGGGTTAACTTTTTAGAACTCCAAGCACAGGTAGGACACATGGAAATGAATTTCCTGAGGTATTAATCATGCAAACATATTTATTTTTTATTGTGACACGTCATCAGTGCGATTCAAACCTATAATCTACTGCTGCGGCACCAGGCTGGAGCTAGCATGCCATGTTTGAACTATTAGGAAACGTTCTATTGAAATACCAAGAAGAAAAAAAAAAGATTTTTATGTTAAGTTCCTTATATGTGCTGAGAATATGCTAAAGCCAAGGAATTATCCTGCACCATTCTCAGAAATTTGTGGGAAGGTTGTATGCAAAATAACCATAGGACAACCATGCTCTCACCAGGCTTTAAGAAACATATGGTTCTCAGAACATTATGTGCTAGCTGGGGGGGGCTTTCCGGGCTGGGGGTATGACTAGGATGCATAACTCTGAGGTTAGGACTGTTGTGTACCATAGTATCAGCTCACAGGCCATAGTTTACACACGTCACACAAACACAGTGGGAAACTGACTGGAAGCCCAGCTAATGAACACAATGGATGGTCTTCCTGATGATCTGCCTGCTGCTCGCTATAACAAACTGCAGATGCAGACAGCTGCTTTGGATGGAAAACCTGTTCTTTACCTTTTTTTGAGCGCTTAAAAAAAATGGAGAAAAATGAACTATAAACATGTTTCCTTCACTTCCAATGCTCTTCCAAAAACATGCCTGATGGACTTATATCAACAACAGCAGCAGCAGTGCCAAGGAATGTTGACACTACACATAGTGAATGTAAATAAAAAGCATGTGCCCCAAAACACTGTGTAAAGATGCATGACTTTTACTTGGTAGACTGTAGTAGTAGGCTGTAGTAGTAGCAGGATGTCGTAGGATGTAGCAGTGGGATACAGTAGTGGGTGTAGTAGTATGATGTAGTAGTAGGCTGTAGTAGTAGGACATAGTAGTAGGATGTAGTAGTAGGCTGTAGTAGTAGGATGTAGTAGTAGGCTGTAGTAGTAGGACATAGTAGTAGGATGTAGTAGTAGGATGTAGTAGTAGGACATAGTAGTAGGATGTAGTAGTAGGACATAGTAGTATGATGTAGTATTAGGCTGTAGTATTAGGCTGTAGTAGTAGGACATAGTAGTAGGACATAGTAGTAGGATGTAGTAGTAGGATGTAGTAGTAGGATGTAGTAGTAGGATGTAGTAGTAGGATGTAGTAGTAGGATGTAGTAGTAGTAGGATGTAGTAGTAGGATGTAGTAGTAGGATGTAGTATTAGGCTGTAGTATTAGGCTGTAGTAGTAGGCTGTAGTAGTAGGACATAGTAGTAGGATGTAGTAGTAGGATGTAGTAGTAGGATGTAGTAGTAGGATGTAGTAGTAGGATGTAGTAGTAGGCTGTAGTAGTAGGACATAGTAGTAGGATGTAGTAGTAGGCTGTAGTAGTAGGACATAGTAGTAGGATGTAGTAGTAGGATGTAGTAGTAGGATGTAGTAGTAGGATGTAGTAGTAGGATGTAGTAGTAGGATGTAGTATTAGGCTGTAGTAGTAGGCTGTAGTAGTAGGATGTAGTAGTAGAATGCAGTAGTGGGATGTAGTAGTAGGATGTAGTAGTAGGATGTAGTAGTAGAATGCAGTAGTAGGATGTAGTAGTAGAATGCAGTAGTAGGATGTAGTAGTAGAATGCAGTAGTAGGATGTAGTAGTAGAATGCAGTAGTAGAATGCAGTAGTAGGATATAGTAGTAGTAGAATGCAGTAGTAGGATGTAGTAGTAGAATGCAGTATTAGGATGTAGTAGTAGAATGCAGTAGTAGGATGTAGTAGTAGAATGCAGTTGTAGGCTGTAGTAGTAGAATGTAGTAGTAGAATGCAGTAGTGGGATGTAGTAGTAGAATGCAGTAGTAGGATGTAGTAGTAGAATGCAGTAGTAGGATGCAGTAGTAGAATGCAGTAGTAGGATGTAGCAGTGGGATGTAGTAGTAGGATGTTGTAGTAGGCTGTAGTAGTAGGATGTAGCAGTGGGATATAGTAGTAGGATGTAGTTGTATGATGTTGTAGTAGGATGTAGTAGTAGTCTGTAGTAGTAGGATGTAGTAGTATGATGTAGTAGTAGGCTGTAGTAGTAGGATGATGTAGTAGAATGTAGTAGTAGGATGTAGTAGTAGACTGTAGTAGTTGGATGTAGTAGTAGAATGCAGTAGTAGGATGATGTAGTAGGATGTAGTAGTAGGATGATGTAGTAGAATGTAGTAGTAGGATGTAGTAGTAGACTGTAGTAGTTGGATGTAGTAGTAGAATGCAGTAGTAGGATGATGTAGTAGGATGTAGTAGTAGGATGATGTAGTAGGATGTAGTAGTAGGATGTTGTAGTAGGCTGTAGTAGTAGGATGTAGCAGTGGGATATAGTAGTGGGATGTAGTTGTATGATGTTGTAGTAGGATGTAGTAGTAGGCTGTAGTAGTATGATGTAGTAGTCGGATGTAGTAGTCGGCTGTAGTAGGCTGTAGTAGTAGGCTGTAGTAGTCAATCAAATTAAATCAAATGTTATTTGTCACATGCGCTGAATAGAACAGGTAAATTGTGTAAATAAATAATATTTAGTTAAAAAGTTTCAGTAAATGTATGTAGTGGAAACAAACGTTTTTGGTGAAAACGGGCCGATTTGCGAGTGCTCATCAATCAACCATCACTAACGTTAGCTATCATAGCTAACTTACCTGGAAAGTTAATTAGCCTCACATTCATCCAGCGACCAACAATGGTGCTCACAGCCGTATTCAACTAACGTTAATATCTGTATTACGTTATATTTGTCTGAAAGCCCAGGTGAAGTCTTGAGTAAAGTGTCAATCGTTTATGTTGCGCTGCATGTGTAATTTATGTAGACAGTAGTAGCTTTCATTTTTTGCATATTCGTATAGTATACTGTATAGCTGTACTTGGTTATGATTAATAGCATTATGAGTGCTTGTATAATTAAAGTGCAAGCAGTTTTATTTACAGTCAGCTTTTATTCACAGTGAGTGTCATCATGAGCAAGAGGAAGGGTGGCAGTGACATTCGTCAGTTTTTTGGGGCAGCCTCAGAAAAGAAGAAAAGTAAGTTGAGAGCAGTGAGAAAATGAGTACCAGTCAGATGTTAGAGGTACACAGTAGTAGAAGAGATGAGTCAATATTTCTTGATATAATAATCATTGCCATTCAGATCAGAAATGGTTAGTAATCCATTCCTGAACATCATGGCAAGAAACGCCACTTGTTTACTGATAATATTTATTTCATGTTCACTCTGGTGCTTTAGAGTAAAGAGAGAGGGAGAGGGAGATAGAGAGCACGAGGATGCCGACAGGACAGGGAGAGCAGGTGACATGGAGGTGAGTGAGAAAAGGAGCACATATTGATGGTTTAGACCGAATAATGACATCACAGCAGTCTAGTCCTAATGTTCATTTAAGCTGAGATATTCCTCTTAAGTATGCCTTTTCGTGTGTATTTCAGATAATACAATCAAGCAGGGAGAGTGAGTTTGAGACAGTGACAGACAGAGAGAGAGAGCAGACAGGCAGGAGAAGATGAAGGTGCAGGAGAGGGTGGTGAGGACCTTGGACCTCGCCCAAATCATCCAAATGTGAATGTCATACTTAGTCAAACCCTATCAAATTCCACAAGCTGTAGCAGCTTGAAAATGACGGCTACGGGAACGTAAGAGGGAGAAGAGTTCTGATTGCGGTCCCAATCACTCACTCAAGGATCCCACCTTGGATCTGATGAACTCCGGAAGTCCCCAGCGTCTACGTCCCCGAGAGGATCCGAGCTTACCCGAGTTCCTCCAAGAGCCTCCGAAGACTGACGATTTACCTCTTCCCGAGTGTATGCAGACTTAACACCCAGAGTTGTCTGTATTGCGGTACTGCCGGTCATTATGTGTCTACCTGTCCCTTCAAGAGACCGAGCTCATTTATGGGAATGAGTACTCTGGTGGGTCTTAAGGATAATTTTGCTTCTCCCCTTACTCGCCCCCCTCTCTATGCCACCCTGAGGTGGGGCGACCAGATTTCATCAACCTTGTTGTCAAGAGACTGGACATTGGCAAGAAGAATGCTAGGAAGTGGGGCACGATGTGCCCGTCTCCGTAGTCTGACCAGAAGACCACTACGTTTCCCTCTTTTTCGGAGTCGTTTTTTGGGGTCGCTGCATGCGATCCATTCGAACACAGGATCCGCGTCGCGAAAAACATATTCTTGGTCGTACTGATGGTGAGTTGACGCTGATCTTATATACAGTAGTTCTTCTCGGCTGTATGTAATGAAACCTAAGATGACCTGAGGTACTAATGTAAGAAATAACACGTAAAAAAACAAAAAACTGCATAGTTTCCTAGGAACGCGAAGCGAGGCGGCCATCTCTGTCGGCGCCGGAACATTCTTAGACAAAGATCACATTTTATGACACATTTATGCATAAATCCAGGTAATTCCAAAGGGGTGACGTACTTCTTCTTGCCGGTACCGAGCCAATGTGCGGTGGTACAGGTTCGTTGAGGTCATTTGTAAAGTGACTATGCATAGATAATAAACCGTGAGTAGCAACAGTGTAAAAACAAAGGGGATGTGGCTTTTGATCCTAGACTTGGTGCTCCGGTACCGCTTGCTGTGCGGTAGCAGAGAGAACAGTCTATGACTTGGGTGACGAGTCTTTGACAATTTCTTGGACCTTCCTCTTACACCGGCATGTATAGAGGTCCTGGATGTCAGGAAGCTTGCCCCATTGATGTGCTGTAGCGCCTTACAGCACATCAATGGCGCCTGATGCTGAGCAGTTGCCATACCAGGAGGTGATGCAATGGTGCAGCTGTAGACATTTTTGAGGATCCAGTAGCTATGTACTGTAGTAGGCTGTAGTAGTGGGATGTAGTAGTAGGTCTACCGTACTAGAGGTCGACCGATTAATCGAAATGGCCAATTAATTAGGGCCGATTTCAAGTTTTCATAACAATCGGAAATTGGTATTTTTGGCCACCGATTTTGCCAATTAAAAAAAAATTTCATTTGTATTTATTTTTATACCTATTTAACTAGGCAATTCAGTTTAGAACACATTTTTATTTTCAATGACGGCCTAGGAACGGTGGGTTAACTGCCTTGTTCAGGGGCAGAACGACAGATTTTCACCTTGTCAGCTCGGGGGATCCAATCTTGCAACCTTACAGTTAACTAGCCCAACGCTCTAACCACCTGTCTCTCATTGCACTCCACCAGGAGCCTGTTACGCGAATGCAGTAGAAGCCAAGGTAAGTTGCTAGCTAGAATTAAACTTATCTTATAAAAAACAATCAATCAATCATAATCACTAGTTGTAACTACACATGGTTGATGATATTACTAATTTATCTAGCGTGTCCTGCGTTGCATATAATCAATGAAACGCTGGGGGATGATTTAACAAAAGCCCATTTGCGAAAAAAGCACAGTCGTTGGACGACTGTACCTAACCATAAGCACCAATGCCTTTCTTAAAATCTATACACAGAAGTATATACTTTTAAACCTGCATATGTAGCTAAAAGAAATCCAGGTTAGCAGGCAATATTAACCAGGTGATATTGTGTCACTTCTCTTACGTTCATTGCATGCAGTGTCAGGGTATATGCAACAGTTTGGGCAGCCTGGCTCATTGCGAACTAATTTGCCAGAATTGTACGTAATTATGACATAACATTGAAGGTTGTGCAATGTAACAAGAATATTTAGACTTAGGGATGCCACCCGTTAGATAAAATACCAAACGGTTCTGTATTTCACTGAAATAATAACGTTTTTTCTTTCTAAATGATAGTTTCCGGATTTGACCATTTAATGAAAAAAGGCTCGTATTTCTGTGTGTTATGTTATAATTAAGTCTATGATTTGATAGAGCAGTCTGACTGAGCGATGGTAGGCAGCAGCAGGCTCGTAAGCATTCATTCAAACAGCACTTTTGTGCGTTTTGCCAGCAGCTCTTCGCAAGCGCAGCGCTGTTTATGACTTCAAGCCTATCAGCCGAATGGCTGGTGTAACCGATGTGAAATGGCTAGCTAGTTAGCGTGGTGGGCGCTAATAGCGTTTCAGACGTCACTCGCTCTGAGACTTGGAGTAGTTATTCCCCTTGCTCTGCAAGGGTCGCGGCTTTTGTGGAGTGATGGGTAATGCTGAGTGTGGCTGTCGAGTGTGGCTGTTGTCGATGTGTTCGATGTGTCGATGGGTTCCTGGTTCGAGCCCAGGTAAGGGCGAGGAGAGGGATGGAAAGTATGCTGTTACACTGGCAATACTGTAGTGCCTATAAGAACATCCAATAGTCAAAGGTATATGAAATACAAATGGTATAGAGAGAAATAGTCCTATAAATACTATATTAACTACAACCTAAAACCTCTTACCTTGGAATATTGAAGTCTCATGTTAAAAGGAACCACCCAACTTTCACATGTTCTCATGTTCTGAGCAAGGACCTTAAACGTTAGCTTGTTTACATGGCACATATTGCGCTTTTACTTCTCCAACACTTTGTTTTTGCATTATTTAAACAAAATTGAACATGTTTAATTATTTATTTGAGGCTAAATGGATTTTTATTGATGTATTATATTAAGCTAAAATAAGTGTCCATTCAGTATTGTTGCAATTGTCATTATTACAAATACATTTTAAAAAATTGTCAGATTAATCGGTATCGGCTTTTTTTGGTCGTTGAAAAATCATAATCGGTCGACCTCTATACCGTACCCAGCTAAAAAGTACCCAGAACACTGACACAGTGCAAGGGCCAGTTGACTGTATGCCAGACTGTGTTGGCATGGTGTCTCCCTCTTTGAGAGAGCTCGTGTAACCCATGTCAACACACTGAGGAGGGACACACACAGATAAGTAGAAACATGGAGGAGCTATTGGCTTTCCCAAGCAGCATGCCACATGCCTTAAACTGCCAGGAGACAAGCATACTACCAGTTTAAACCCTGTGATAAAATAAATACATAACACAGAGTATAAAAACAGTGGTGGAAAAAGTACCCAATTGTCATACTTGAGTAAAAGTAAAGATACCTTAACAGAAAATGACTCACATAAAAATGTAAGTCATCCAGTAAAATAATACTTAAGTAAAATAATAAAAGTATTTGGTTTTAAATATACTTAAGTATCAAAAGTTAAGGTAATTGCTAAACTAAACTTAAGTATCCAATGTAAAAGTATAAATAATTTCACATTACTTGTATTAAGCAAACCAGACAGCACAATTTTCTTTTTTAAAATTCCTTTCCGGATAGCCTGGGGCACACAACAACACTCTGACATCATTTACAAACGAAGCACTTTTCTTTAATGGGTCCGCCAGATCAGAGGCAGTAGGGATGACCAGGGATGTTCTCTTGATAAGTTTGTGAATTGGACCATTTTCCTGTCCTGTTAAGCATTTAAAATGTAACAAGTACTTTTGGGTATCAGAGAAAACATATGGAGTAAAAAGTAAAAGTTGTCAAAAATATACAGTAAATAGTCAAGTATGGTTATCCAAAAAGCATTTTTATTTAAGTACTTTACACCACTGTATAAAATGACATGGCCCTACTCTCTCTCTCTTTTACAAAACCTCTCTGTTTTCTTTATCTATGCATCTAATATTTATTCTCTCTCTGCTGCTAACTTGTGCTTTTCCTATGAGATAGATAATTACACAAAATGATATATTTACACAAGGATTAGTTCACCAAAACACATAAAATTTGGATTTGACAAAACCATTCATCAAAGACAAGTAACCTAGTGGTTAGCGTGTTGGACCAATAACTGAAAGGTTGCTAGATTGAATCCCCGAGCTGACTAGTTGAAAAATCTGTCGATCTGCCCCTGAAAAAAGCACTTAATCCTAATTGCTCCATGGTTGCTGTCAATAATGGCTGATCCCTGGCCATGACCCCAGTCTCTGAGGGCAGGGGGAGTGGGATGTGCAAAAAACACATGTCCATTTCTCACCGCACACTTGTAGATGTGTGAAAGAGGACAAATATAAGCACCACCAATTTGACCTTGAGGTCAAAAACTCATTAATTGCAAAATATGAAAAGTTAAGTCACATCGACCCACTTTTCTTAAAGAGTCCTATACCATATACCAAGTTATTCACAACCATATACACAGCTATATGGCATTACCATACTAATGACAAATGCACTGCAATGTTTTGGGAAGTAAACTATGAGATCAGTGACCTCTGTCATCTCGTGATAGATGAGAGCAGAGGTCATCTATAAATAGTCTCAGACCAGAAGGCAAGGACCCTAACCAATTACTAGACACTGGACATCAACAGGCTGGCATTCAAGCCTCAGTGTGGGAGCTCACTAATTGAATATTTACAGAAACCGCTGAAAATATGAGTCTGGCCACTGTCAACTAATGCCAAAGTCTAAGAAGCATGTTGAAATAGGAAGTCTTAAGTGTTTGTGCTGATGATAGGACATGAATGTGGAAAAATCTGTGCTTTCTCTGGCTACTTCTCACATTACAAAATGACACGGCTCTCAAAACATGCTTCGTAATTACGCATCGATTGCCTTGTCAAGACTATTGTAAAAATATGTATTTTACCCATTGTGTATGCTCATGCCAGAGTTTGTGGCAACACTTTTTTTCTGGATGTGGTACATACTTAGTCATAACTGAGACATTGCTATGCATAGGTTAGACATGACAGATGAGGTCGAGATAATGCTGGAGGGTGCTTCGATGTGTCATCCTGCCCTGCCTTTGCTCTGACGTGGGATAGCTCCCATCATATCCCTCCCTCTGAATCCCTCAGGCCCATATCAGGCCATGTGTGGGTTTGTGGGTGTTCTTTCCAGCTGTCATTTTGTGTAATTATCTATCCATGTTCATAGGCAAAGCACAAGAGAAGAAATGCTAGATTCACAGATAAAGAAGAGCAGATATGTTTCATACAAGAGAGAGTGGCAGAACGCGAGAAAGAGAACAACATGGAGAGAGGTGGATAGAGAGAGAGGCAGAGCAAGAGAGAAAGAGGGAGGGAGCTGTGAGATGTAAGGAACCATCAAACGTGGGTATTTACATGGGAGGAAATGTACTAATTGCCTGTAATGGGGACAGGGGAAGGTGTGGCGTAGGGTCAAGGACGCTGCCCTCCATCCAGCCAGATCTCTGCCCCACAGCCTGTGCTGATCATGGAGATAGCTGGCACGCTTTTGGGCAGAGCCCCAGAGTCCAATTGTCCTGAGGAAGCTATGCTGAAGTCACACTGCCATGTGGACTAGCTGTGTGGCAAGGAGCTACGTGTGTGTCTGCATCCCCCAGGGGTGGCCCCCGACCTTTTCTTCCCCCTCCTACTCCCACCCATGTTCATTACAGCTGGGGTGAGCCACACCTCAGCAGGAATAAACACTACTGTTCTGTACTGTACTGTAAGCAGCTGCAGCTCAACCAGGAGCTCTGGTGGGTGCACTTCTGTAGAGTGTAATGAAGTCTGGAACTTTCTGCACATTGCCACTCTCTGCACAGAGACTTGGTATTCCTGCTGTGTTCTATGCTGGCCAGGGCTTTGCTATTGGACTATTATTAATTTTCATCACCTCCATCAGTGGGTTTTTTTTCATGTTTTTTTTTCATCTGTGTTAAACTGACTATCAATGATATGGGGGAAACGGGGTGGGTTGTAGGGGGTTTGATGACAATGTACCAAATGTTTGTCATTGGTAGCCTCAACACTCACACACTAGACTATTGTGCTGGGAAACGTATTTCCTGTGTCTATGATTCATGGTTTATTTCTCAGTGTACTATCTGTTTTCCCCAACCACTGAGACGCCAACATGTTGCAATTCATTGACTTGAGGCCCTTTTGCTACATCCAGTCAAACTTATAATATTGACTCAATGAAGACATCTTGTGGCCTTCCAGGGTATTTATGGACTTATACACATGGATTTATGGATTTATAAACATGTACTTTCCAGGAACACAAGGCATTGTATCCACTGTCATAGTATTACATAACTTTCTGTCTTGTTTACTTATATAATGTAGCTACAGTTACAGTAGTTAACTGCAGATCTATGTGTTTCTACAATAGGGTGATGTTTGCCTATGATTGACGAAACGAAGTGTCCCCAGTTTGCCTTACCTTTCTTCCAACATTATGCAGTCAGACATTTTAAGTCTCGCTTCAGTTTGAAAACAGTGATAGTTCGATTATGTCCTGTAAACCTAATGTACTAGGAAGACATAGGTACAGTGCCTTGCGAAAGTATTCGGCCCCCTTGAACTTTGCGACCTTTTGCCACATTTCAGGCTTCAAACATAAAGATATAAAACTGTATTTTTTTGTGAAGAATCAACAACAAGTGGGACACAATCATGAAGTGGAACGACATTTATTGGATATTTCAAACTTTTTTAACAAATCAAAAACTGAAAAATTGGGCATGCAAAATTATTCAGCCCCTTTACATTCAGTGCAGCAAACTCTCTCCAGAAGTTCAGTGAGGATCTCTGAATGATCCAATGTTGACCTAAATGACTAATGATGATAAATACAATCCACCTGTGTGTAATCAAGTCTCCGTATAAATGCACCTGCACTGTGATAGTCTCAGAGGTCCGTTAAAAGCGCAGAGAGCATCATGAAGAACAAGGAACGCACCAGGCAGGTCCGAGATACTGTTGTGAAGAAGTTTAAAGCCGGATTTGGATACTAAAAGATTTCCCAAGCTTTAAACATCCCAAGGAGCACTGTGCAAGCGATAATATTGAAATGGAAGGAGTATCAGACTACTGCAAATCTACCAAGACCTGGCCGTCCCTCTAAACTTTCAGCTCATACAAGGAGAAGACTGATCAGAGATGCAGCCAAGAGGCCCATGATCACTCTGGATGAACTGCAGAGATCTACAGCTGAGGTGGGAGACTCTGTCCATAGGACAACAATCAGTCGTATATTGCACAAATCTGGCCTTTATGGAAGAGTGGCAAGAAGAAAGCCATTTCTTAAAGATATTCATAAAAAGTGTCGTTTAAAGTTTGCCACAAGCCACCTGGGAGACACACCAAACATGCGGAAGAATGTGCTCTGGTCAGATGAAACCAAAATTGAACATTTTGGCAACAATGCAAAACGTTATGTTTGGCGTAAAAGCAACACAGCTCATCACCCTGAACACACCATACCCACTGTCAAACATGGTGGTGGCAGCATCATGGTCTGGGCCTGCTTGTCTTCAGCAGGGACAGGGAAGATGGTTAAAATTGATGGGAAGATGGATGGAGCCAAATACAGGACCATTCTGGAAGAAAACCTGATGGAGTCTGCAAAAGACCTGAGACTGGGACGGAGATTTGTCTTCCAACAAGACAATGATCCAAAACATAAAGCAAAATCTACAATGGAATGGTTAAAAAATAAACATATCCAGGTGTTAGAATGGCCAAGTCAAAGTCCAGACCTGAATCCAATCGAGAATCTGTGGAAAGAACTGAAAACTGCTGTTCACAAATGCTCTCCATCCAACCTCACTGAGCTCGAGCTGTTTTGCAAGGAGGAATGGGAAAATTTCAGTCTCTCGATGTACAAAACTGATAGAGACATACCCCAAGCGACTTACAGCTGTAATCGCAGCAAAAGGTGGCGCTACAAAGTATTAACTTAAGGGGGGTGAATAATTTTGCACGCCCAATTTTTCAGCTTTTGATTTGTTAAAAAAGTTTGAAATATCCAATAAATGTCGTTCCACTTCATGATTGTGTCCCACTTGTTGATTCTTCACAAAAAAAATACAGTTTTATATCTTTATGTTTGAAGCCTGAAATGTGGCAAAAGGTCGCAAAGTTCAAGGGGGCCGAATACTTTCGCAAGGCACTGTATATTTGGTTTAGCTTTGTACAGATATAGTATATGATAGCAAATGAGGACATACAAGTGAAATACAGTAGACAGTTGTTTGGAACTGTTAATTTTGTCATTATCGGGGAGTTACTTTACAAAGGGAATTGCCATTATGCCATTGTTATGAAAGCTGAGTAGTATGCCAGTGAACATGTTCTGTGATTGAGTTGGAATAGCATGAAATGTAGTCGCTAAACCACCTCCAATCCCTGAGAGAAAAAAGAAACATGACCTTGACCTCAACTAAAACCTCCACAACCATTATTTGTCAACATTAATATATTGGTGGTATTCACCTGGGACCTACAGAAAACCAAACCCACATTCATTAAGTCAACAGTTCTTCCTCCTGAGTAATTCTTGTTTTTAAAAAGTGTTGCAGTGTTGGAGCAAGGAACACAAGCATTTTGTTACACACCCCAATAACATCTGCTAAATACGGTTGAATTCGGAAGTTTACATACACTTAGGTTGGAGTCATTAAAACTAGTTTTTCAACCACTCCACACATTTCTTGTTAACAAACTATAGTTTTGGCAAGTCGGTTAGGACATCTACTTAGTCATTTTTCCAACAATTGTTTACAGACAGATTATTTCACAATTAATTCACTGTATCACAATTCCAGTGGGTCAGAAGTAGACATACACTAAGTTGACAGTGCCCATTAACAGCTTGGAATATTCCAGAAAATTACGTCATGGCTTTAGACGTTTCTGATACGCTAATTGACATCATTTGAGTCAATTGGAGGTGTACCTGTGGATGTATTTCAAGGACTACCTTCAAACTCAGTGCTTCTTTGCTTGACATCATTGGAAAATCCAAATAAATCAGCCAAGACTCACACACTAGACTATTGTGCTGGGAAACGTATTTCCTGTGTCTATGATTCATGGTTTATTTCTCAGTATACTATCTGTCTTCCCCAACCACTGAGACTATTGAGTTGCCAACATGTTGCAATTCATTGACTTGAGGCCTCCACAAGTCTGGTTCATCCTTGGGAAACATTTCCAAACACCTGAAGGTACCACGTTCATCTGTACAAACAATAGTGTGCAAGTATAAACACCAGGGGACCACACAGCCGTCATACCACTCAGGAAGGAGACACGTTCTGTCTCCTAGAGATGAACATACTTTGGTGCGAAAAGTGCAAATTAAAACCAGAACAACAGCAAAGAACCTTGTGAAGATGCTGGAGGAAACAGTTACAAAAGTATCTATATCCACAGTAAAACGAGTCCTACAGTGAGGGAAAAAAGTATTTAATCCCCTGCTGATTTTGTATGTTTGCCCACTGACAAAGAAATGATCAGTCTATATTTGTAATGGTATGTTTATTTGAACAGTGACAGACAGAATAACAACAAAAAAATCCAGAAACACGCATGTCAAAAATTTTATAAATTGATTTGCATTTTAATGAGGGAAAAAAGTTACAACTTCATCCCAAGTATAGACTATCATGAGATGTCACAGCTTCTTTAGACATATAGTCAGTACCACCACTGAGGTATATTAATTATAACCCACCCAAACTAGGCATATCTGAAATATGAAAATTATCAATGAAATCACCAGTTAGGTAGCCTATTGTTGTTGCAAAGATGAGTCCATAGCAGATTGCTAAAATGGTAGCCTACTTTACATGGATAATATTAATGTAGCAGTGGAGGCTCCTCAGAGGAGGAAGTGGAGGACCATCCTCAGTGAATTTCATTTTTTTTAAAATAGTGAAACATTAAAAAACGTATCCTTTATAGATAAAACTATACAAAATATATTCACATCACCAAAACACACTGTTTTGTTATGAAGGTCCACAGTAGCTACTCTGTAGGGTAACACCATGGTATTGGTGAGGCTCATGGTTCTCACCCCTTTCATAGACTTACACAGTAATCGTGACAACTTCCAGAGGATGTCCTCCAACCTATCAGAGCTCTTGCAGCATGAACTGACATGTTGTCCACCAAATCAAAGGATGAGAGAATTAATTTAGTACTGAAAGCATAAGCTATAGTTAGCTTTTCACTGCATACAATGTGGTGAGTAGTTGACACAAAAAGAGAGAAAGACAATAGTTGAACAAATTCAAAAAAGAAATGTCCCCAAGGAGGCATGAGGACTGCAGATGTGGCCAGGGCAATAAATTGCAATGTCTGTACTGTGAGACGCCTAAGTCAGCGCTACAGGGAGACAGGATGGACAGCTGATCGTCCTCGCAGTGGCAGACCACATGTAACAACACCTGTACAGGATCGGTACATCCGAACATCACACCTGTGGGACAGGTACAGGATGGCAATAACAACTGTACGAGTTACACCAGGAACGCACGATCCCTCCATCATTGCTCAGACTGTCCGTAATAGGCTGAGAGGCTGGACTGAGGGCTTGTAGGCCTGTTGTAAGGCAGGTCCTCACCAGACCTCACCGGCAACAATGTTGCCTATGGGCACAAACCCACCTTCGCTGGACCAGACAGGACTGACAAAAGGTGCTCTTCACTGACGAGTTGCGGTTTTGTCTCACCAGGGGTGATGGTCGGATTTGCATTTATTGCCGAAGGAATGAGCGTTACACCGAGGCCTGTACTCGAGCGGGATCGATTTGGAGGTGGAGGGTCCGTCATGGTCTGGGGCGGTGTGTCACAGCATCATCGGACTGAGCTTGTTGTCATTGCAGGCAATCTCAACGTTGTGCGTTACAGGGAAGACATCCTCCTCTACCATGTGGCACCCTTTCTGCAGGCTCATCCTGACATGACCCTCCAGCATGATAATGCCACCAGCCATACTGCTCGGTCTGTGCCTGATTTCCTGCAAGACAGGAATGTCAATGTTCTGCCATGGCCAGTGAAGAGCCCGGATCTCAATCCAATTGAGTACGTCTGGGACCTGTTGGATCGGAGGGTGAGGGCTAGGGCCATTCCCCCCAGAAATGTCCGGGAACTTGCAGGTGCCTTGGTGGAAGAGTGGGGTAACATCTCACAGCAAGAACTGGCAAATCTGGTGCAGTCCATGAGCAGGAGATGCACTGCAGTACTTAATGCAGCTGGTGGCCACACCAGATACTGACTGTTACTTTTGATTTTGACCCCCCTTTGTTCAGGGACACATTATTCCATTTCTGTTAGTCACATGTCTGTGGAACTTGTTCAGTTTATGTCTCAGTTGTTGAATCTTGTTATGTTCATACAAATATTTACACATGTTATGTTTGCTGAAAATAAACGCAGTTGACAGTGACAGTACGTTTCTTTTTATGCTGAGTTTATGTTGGCTGTGTGTAGTTATGACATGAAGTTTTGGCTTGGAATGTTTTTTTTGCCTGGTCACAGACAGCTGATGTGTTATGCACTGAAGTCCACAAGCGAAGTGAAAAGATGAGAGGAGGAGAGTGCGTAGATGCGAGAAGGAATTAACGAGCAAAGTGATCATGCTGCTATAAAAGTAAACTGTGTTTGTATGTGATCAGGGGTGTATTCATTCTGCCGATTCTGTTAAAAAATGTTTCTTGAACAGAAGCAAACGTAACAAAAACCGTTTACAACTCTTGTTTGTTGGACTAATGATTACTTACGAGATCAGCTAGATGCAGGCAGAGTGCAAGGCGACATTGAATGTGTCACTGTCTGTCACCTTGTTTACTCAAATTTTCTCTTGACTTTTGCACCCCAGGTCGTTGCTGTGAATGAGAATGTGTTCTCAGTCAACTTACCTGGTAAAATAAGGGTTAAATAAAAATAAAACCTACATTGTAAACTTGAATTCAATTCAAATCAAATCCAAATCAAATTTTATTGGTCACATACAGATGGTTAGCAGATGTTAATGCGAGTGTAGCGAAATGCTTGTACTTCTAGTTCCGACCATGCAGTAATATCTAACAAGCAATCTAACAATTTCACAACTACCTTATACAGACAAGTGTAAATGAATGAATAAGAATATGTACATATAAATATATGGATGAGCGATGGCCGAACGGCATAGGCAAGATGCAGTAGATGGTATAGAGTACAGTCAATGCATATGAGATGAGTTGTGTAGAGTATGTAAACATTATATAAAGTGGCATTGTTTAAAGTGACTAGTGATACATTTATTACATCCAATGTTTAATTATTAATGTGGCTAGAGATTTGAGTCAGTTTGTTGGCAGCAGCCACTCAATGTTAGTGATGGCTGTTTAACAGTCTGATGGCCTTGATAGAAGCTGTTTTTCAGTTTCTCGGTCCCAGCATTGATGCACCTATACTGACCTCGCGTTTTGGATGATAGCGGGGTGAACAGGCAGTTGGCTCGGGTGGTTGTTGTCCTTGATGATCTTTTTGGCATTCCTGTGAAATCGGGTGGTGTAGGTGTCCTGGAGGGCAGGTAGTTTGCCCCCAGTAATGTGTTGTGCAGACCTCACTACCCTCTGGAGAGCCTTACGGTTGTGGGCGGAGCAGTTGCCGTACCAGGCGGTGATACAACCTGACAGGATGCTCTCGATTGTGCATCTGTAAAAGTTTGTGAATGTTTTTGGTGAACAGACAAAATTCTTCATTGATAGGCTAGGTTGTAGCAACCTTTTATTTTTTTTATTCTAATTTTACCTTTATTTAACTAGGCAAGTCAGTTAAGAACAAATTCTTATTTTCAATGACGGCCTAGGAACTGTGGGTTAACTGCCTTGTTCAGGGGCAGAACGACAGATTTGTACCTTGTCAGCTGGGGGGTTTGAACTTGCAACCTTCCGGTTACTAGTCCAACGCTCCACTAGGCTACCCTGCCGCCCCAGGTATAGGTGTCAGTATCAAGTGGAATAAATTACACTACACATACGTTTGTTTCATCACAAAATCAGAGAGCAACATCTGTCCGGTGAAGTCCACAAAGCAAATATCTCCTGCAGCATGGTCAAGCAAGTTAATGCTTCGATATGTTTTAAGTCAGCACAACAACAACAGGAGTACTGCCTCCGCTATTTCAGCACCATTTAAACTTAAACATTACACCTCAATGCTGAATGGCTAATTCCTGTATATTTTATTTAAGAAGGGAGGGCAAAATCTTTCTGGCATCATTCAACAAATGCTATGGCGGCAACATGTTATACTCTTTTGGTCCAGACAGCGTCAGATACATGGGCTACACATACTGAGACAGTGGGGTTCTGTTTCCTTCGCTCGGTTGATTTCTCTGTTGAGATTCAGCCACTTCTGAATTGACGGAAAAGTATGGAAACACAGAGAGACAGAATATAAATTATTTTATACATTTTAATTTTTTTGTTTTTTAAATATTTGCAACCATGGAATTACACGCCACTGAATAGAAATAAGGCCATGCTCATTAAAAAAAAAAAATGGCACCGACCGCCACTGGTAGGTAGGTTACTCTGTTTCTGCTAGGTGCTTTCTGGTCAATAATCTGAATATGTGCGTCCGCCTTTGCAATGCTGATGACTGGTCATTGGTCGACAGTCAAGATGCACAACTTTTTGTTTCTGAAGCACAGATTAGATGTTTCTGGCAAAAAAGGTTTTGTAATCCCGTAGGCCTATGGTAACCAGATTGAATAAGGAAAGGTATGGCCTCCCGAGTGGCACAGTGGTCTAAGGCACTGCATCGCAGTGCTAGCTGTGCCACTAGAGATTCTGGGTTCAAGTCCAGGCTCTGTCGCAGCTGGCCGCGACCGTGAGACCCATGGGCTGGTGCACAATCGGCCAAGCGTCGTCCAGGTTTGGGGAGGTTTTTGCCGGTAGGGATGTCCTTGTCCCATCACGCAACTCCTATTGCGGGCTGGGTGCAGTGCACACTGAAAAGGTTGCCAGGTGTTTCTTCCGACACATTGGTACGGCTGGCTTCTGGGTTAAGTGGGCATTGTGTCAAGAAGCAGTGCAGCTTGGTTTGGTTGTGTTTCGGAGTCCGTACTGGAGTTGCAAAAAAAATATTTAAAAAATAAGCAAAGGTATAAATGTAAAATACAAATGTTCGGCTAGCGTACAGGTGTGTGTAGTCTAGAAAAATATGTATGAAAATAACATAGGCCTACTGTCAACCCCAGCTCCAGCTGACTGACCTGTGTTGATTGACAGTTTGCTGGTCTAATCAGAGTGCTGAATGGGCTTTTTACGAGACAATTCGTTTTTTTGCAAGTGCAATACTCTCTCTGGCTGTGTGGAGAGTAATCCACAGAGACACAAATGACAAAACATTTCTAAAAGTCAAAGTCGCGTTCCGAGTCTTGAGGCTCCAAGTCAAGTCTCAAGTTATTTTATTTTCAATCAAGTTGAGTCTCAAGTCATCAAATATGATGACTTGAGAATTCAAGTTTGATGACTGTGAATTCAAGCTGGCAAAATACTGAATGAGAAGTCCTCATGAGCAGGCTGATATTAGTTCCCCAATATAGTTTATATAATTGTAGACTACTGTCACGCCTGCTCCCGCTGAAGGGAGCCAGGGTGCCCTTCATTGCGCACACCTGTGTCGTGTCTGGACTTTATTTTACGAGGCAAGTCAGTTAAGAACTTATTTTCAATGACGGCCTAGGAACAGTACAAAATCTGTCGTTCTGAAAAACATATTTTGTACCTTGTCAGCTCAGGGAATTGAACTTGCAACCTTTCAGTTACTAGTCCAATGCTCTAACCACTAGGCTACCCTGCCACCCATTAAATGTGAAGACTTTTATTTATATCAAATCAGTTCTCTAGGTTTCCTTATTACGTGATTTGAACTAATCATTTAAACATTAATTTACTAAGAAGTCGGGGCACAGCGGAAAATGTTGCGATTTAGACGTATAATTTTCCGAATATAACTCTTCAGATATTTTAATATCTGATCAATTACAGTCATTCTCATTAATCTATTATTATTACTACCTCATCAGTTCTCATTACTGAACGTCGCAAACCCTTGGATATCTGCACGAACCCTAGTTTCCATAATGAATCAGCAATATACAAATTTGCTTAATTATTTAATTACTAACTAACTAAATAGTCACAGAAATACATAACAAACAAACAATAGATATTGGTTACTAACAATGATAGAAAAGTCCCTAGTGGGCTAAACGACAAAGGAAAGGGGTGGGGACTGAGAAAAAGCAGGAAAGACAAAATGGATTCACTACACACAGTGGATAATTATAATCATTGAAATTATAAACCTTTGCACATGAACGGCCGCTCATTCGAGAATAATTGCAATGTACTGTATATATTTACGCCCGTACGTCCTTGTTGTCTTCTCTGTTGGAATCCAGTCCGTCTGCTGGAGAGTCAATCATTAGAGAGTCTCTTCGTGGTTGTAGGTGGTTAGAATGGCTACTTCAGAGTACTATTCGGAAATTTTCTCATAGAATAGATGCTTCGGCGGTTGTCGGTATTCTCATTCTAAATTTATGGAATTTCTAGCTGCTGACTAGTAATTATATGTCTAAGATTTGCTCTTATTCTGTAGTGATTGATAGTCTCAGAGTTTAACCATTTCCAATCGTGTAGCCATAAACTACAGCTGTATGGTCTAATGATCTATAGAATTGTAGCCATTCCAACGTGGGGACTCTGTCCCGGCGTTCTCTGTCTTAATATAGATTTTGTAGGAAGTGGGTTTATACTCTGTGGAAGAACGGGCGGTTCCATGACGCCGAATGAATGTCTATGCTCACGTGGGCGTGACCAATGATTTTGTTAACTTTACATGAAAACCCGTATTTTCTCGTTTAGAAATTTAACATCACATTACATCTTTTCACAAAAAGTTTCATGTTTAATCACATACATTTCACAATACTTATATGTAAACCTGCTGGAACAGCAGCTGGAAAATGTACACTTTTAAGAGATACAGTTATGTGTGTTTCCTGGCCATCCTGATGTCACAAAATGAAACAACTTCGACAGGATTGTTCTTTAAATACCCACGGTCCATTCCCACATTCTCAAAAATTGAAATATTGTTTAATCCTCCAATTTTGGGGTTTAGGAGTTGAACATTCTCTCTCCATCAATACTGCATGTCCAAAAGGGGAGAGGGTCCCTTCCGGGAATTTACGACCTCTTCGTTTATTGTCCCGTCTATAACGGTCTGCTCCCCCGTTTGTTCCGGGTCTGCATTAATGGCGTTATGTGTTTATGTCCAGACGCTGTCCTGTTCCACGTCCGTCGCCATTAAATGTTCACTCCATGTACCTGCTTCTTGTCTATACCAGCGTCGATCCTCACAAATTACTACTGATTACTTAACCTAGAGTTGAAGTCTGAAGTTTACATACACCTTAGCCAAATACATTTAAACTCAGTTTTTCACAATTTCTGACATTTAATCCTAGTAAAAATTCCCTGTTTTAGGTCAGTTAGGATCACCACTTCATTTTAAGAATGTGACATGTCACAATAATAGTAGAGAGAATGATTTATTTCATCTTTTATTTCTTTCATCACATTCCCAGTGGGTCAGAAGTTTACATACACTCAATTAGACAAAATCGAGTGGTTTGCTTTCAAAAAGTGGGCTGCAACTGGGTAAGTCGATGCAAAAACTTGACTGACCCAGTTGTGACCCACTTTTTGGAAGCAAACCACTTGATCTTGGGGCAGCAGCGTAGCCTAGTGGTTAGAGCGTTAGACTAGTAACCGAAAGGTTGCAAGTTCGACTCGCTGAGCCGACAAGGTACAAATCTGTTGTTCTGCCCCTGAACAAGGCAGTTAACACACTGTTTGTTGGCCATCATTGAAAATAAGAATTTGTTCTTAACTGACTTGCCTAGTTAAATAAAGGTAAAATATTTTTGGGGTCTCTACGTTATACTGGCATCGCACATGTCACTCTCCCCAGGAGAGGGGGTGACCTCGATAATTTATTGTTAAAACGAGAGGCTGCCTGGATCTTTAATATAAAGACCCTTGCTCCCTTTGGTCTCAACGTAGACTTTGATCTGAAGCCATTCTTGTGATTATTGTGATTTTGCTACTGTAAATGTTTGTAGGCTTATGTAGCCAAATTGTATCTATGATAATACGCTATCCATTTATGATTTTTGTATGCTATTTTAATATATGAGAATTAACCAATGATGTCAGGCCACACCAAGCCACGATTACAGACACCTGCATGTGTCTTTTGACACTATATAAACGAGTCACCCTGCAGTGCTTGTCATTATAACCCTGATGAAGACAGCTTGTCTGTCAAAACGTTGGACATTACATTTTTGCAACTGAGCTCCTGGAGTGTGCGGCTGTCCTTTATTTTCACATTTAGCCAAATGACCAGCATTGTCTCTTTATATCTAATGCTTGTAAAATATTCCATTTGAGTCAACATATAACCACCTGTAATTTACAAACACAAGTACACATAACCCATGTGTTAGCCTGTACTCACTGTACTAATGATGCTACCTAACATGTCAGTTCTTTGTTTGCTTCATAGATTACATTCATTTTAACACATGCAAGCTTGTGCGCACACACAGTCAGATCCAAGGCTCTTCTTTCTTCTCCTTCTCCTCATTGTCCTCCCTCCATGTTTACTCCCAGCCTCCCCCCTTACCACCAGGTAGGTCCCACAGAGCCAGTCCCAGTGCCTGAAGTAGGGGGCATAGTTCCCCCTGTAGATGTGGTGGTGTGCCTGGTGGAAGGGGGCCCCTCCGAAGCAGGGCAGTAGTCTATGGATAGCCCAGGGCAGGTCGTAGCCACAGTGGTCCTCTATGGCCAGCCAGGTGTTGAGCAGGTGGAACAGGGCCTCACTCAGAGGGTGGCAGCCCACCACCCAGGCACTGCTCAGGGCCAGCATCTGCAGGGAGAGTAGCTCAGCCGGGCTGGCGTCCTGGGCAGTCAGGGCGAAGGTGATCCGGTTCTGGTGATGAGTCTGGTGGACCCTCCGATACAGCCAGGGAACCCTGGGGACCATACAGACAGAACTTGTGTGTTTGGTAGGCAGTCAGGGACAAACCTTAAGTGCTCCTTCTAGACTCTCTACATGAGGGTCGTCCGAGGTAAAGGAGAATTTGGCTTTTTTTACAATATAATCTCTATTTTCCATGTAAATAGCATGTTATAGAACGGTCCGATTTAATTTGTTTTTGAGAAACTTGGTGTGTTTCCAACCAACTGACAGCAGATAGAAATCAGTGCGTGATGATGTAGTGCACACAACATTTTATTTTCACTTAAGTTTTCATTGTACTTAATAAAAATCTAAAAGTTCAGTGTTTCCATTGCATTTTCAACTCCAACGATAGTTGTATCGCAAAAACTGTTTCGTTGAATAGCAAATTTGCCTATTCTGGTCTTGGCACGTGTGCACTAGACAAGAGCTCACCAATACAGTGAAGGTACGCTATGCTGGTAGACTAGTCTACATGATGAGATTATTATAGATAAGAGAATATTTTTATTTGTCAAACTGCAGTCAAGCATCGATCATGATGTCACCAGAAAAGGACCCTCGATAACAGGCAGTGTCAGAGGAAGGCCCTAATATTTGTCAAAGACCCCAGCCACCCTAGTCATAGACTGTTCCCTCTGCTACCGCACGGCAAGCGTTACCGGAGCGCCAAGTCTAGGTCCAAGAGGCTTCTAACAGCTTCTACCCCAAAGCTATAAGACTCCTGAACATCTAGTCAAATGGCTACCCAGACTATTTGTATTTGCCCCCTCCCCTCTCCACACCACTGCCACTCTCTGTTGTCATCTATGCATAGTCATTTCAATAACTCTACCTACATGTACAGTTGAAGTCGGTTTACATACACTTAGGTTGGAGTCATTAAAACTAGTTTTTCAACCACTCCAAAAATGTATGTTAACAAACTATAGTTTTGGCAAGTCGGTTAGGACATCTACTTTGTGCATGACACAAGTCATTTTTCCAACAATTGTTTACAGACAGATTATTTCAGAATTTATTCACTGTATCACAATTCCAGTGGGTCAGAAGTTTACATAAGTTTACACTAAGTTGACTGTACCTTTAAACAGCTTGGAAAATTCTGAAGCTTCTGATAGGCTAATTGGCATCATTTGAGTCAATTGGAGGTGTACCTGTGGATGTATTTCAAGGCCTACCTTCAAACTCAGTGCCTCTTTGCTTGACATCATGGGAAAATCAAAAGAAATCAGCCAAGACATCAGAAAATAATTCTAGACTTCCGCAAGTCTGGTTCATCCTTGGGAGACATTTCCAAACGCCTGAAGGTACCACGTTCATCTGTACAAACAATAGTACACAAGTATAAAGACCATGGGTCCACGCAGCCGTCATACCGCTCAGGAAGGATACGCGTTCTGTCTCCTAGAGATGTACGTACTTTGGTGCGAAAAGTGCAATCAATGCTGGAGGAAACAGGTACAAAAGTTTTTATATCCACAGTGAAACGAGTCCTATATATCGACATAACCTGAAAGGCCGCTCAGCAAGGAAGAAGCCACTGCTCCAAAACTGCCATAAAAAAGCCAGACTACGGTTTGCAACTGGGGACAAAGATCATACTTTTTGGAGGAATGTCCTCTGGTCTGATGAAACAAAAATAGAACTGTTTGGCCATAATGACCATCGTTATGTTTGGAGGAAAAGGGGAGGCTTGGAAGCCGAAGACACCATCCAAACTGTGAAGCACGGGGGTGGCAGCATTATGTTGTGAGGGTGCTTTGCTACAGGAGGGACTGGTGCACTTCACAAAATAGACGGCATCACGACTAAAGAAAATTATGTTTATATATTGAAGCAACATCTCAAGACATCAGTCAGGAAGTTAAAGCTTGGTCGCAAATGGGTCTTCCAAATGGATAATGACCCCAAGCATACTTCCAAAGTTGTGGCAAAATGGCTTAAGGACAACAAAGTCAAGGTATTGGAGTGGCCATTAGAAAGCCCTGACCTCAATCCTATAGGAAAATTATGGGCAGAACTGAAAAAGCGTGTGCGAGCAAGGAGGCCTACAAACCTGACTCCGTCACACCAGCTCTGTCAGGAGGAATGGGCCAAAATCCACCCAACTTATTGTGGGAAGCTTGCAGAAGGCTACCTGAAACATTTGACCCAAGTTAAACAATTTCAAGGCAATGCTACCAAATACTAATTGAGTGTATGTAAAGTTCTGACCCACTGGGAATGTGACGAATGAAATAAAAGCTGAAATGAATCATTCTCTCAACTATTATTCTGACATTTCACATTCTTAAAGTAAAGTGGTGAACCTAACTTACCTAAAACAGGGGCTTTTTACTAGGATTAAATGTCAGGAATTGTGAAAAAGTGAGTTTAAATATATTTGGCTAAGGTGTATGTAAACTTCTGACTTCAACTGTACATAATACCTCAACTAACTGGTGCCCCCCTGTATATATTGTTATTTTTCGCTGCTGCTCTTTAATTACTTGTTACTTTTATCTCTTATTCTTATCCATATTTTTTTTAAACTGCACTGTTGGTTAGGGGCTCATAAGTAAGCTTTTCACTGTTTCACTACTACACCTGTTGTATTCGGGACATGTGAAGTTCATCATAACATTTTTCATCTGTAGCCTAATAAACTGCATGGTATCCCAAATCATAGTGGGAGGACCACACATTATATCATCATGTGACTCCAAGTTTACTTCGATATGATGGTTATTATATCAATATTTGTACGTAAAGGTGTTGCCACCACCATTTCTCGCATTATTAATTTTACAGCCACAAAAAGATCCCACCATGTCGAACGAACAAATGATCTGTCGGCATTTACAAAATTGTACTGAAACTACCCGTTTCTATCACAGCTGTCGTGATTTTTTATATATTTTTTTAACGGTATGACTTTATTTGCATAAAAACTGTTGATGGAAACGTGGTTATTAATGCTATTTTAATGTTGTTTGACTTGGTTTGAGTATTACCAAATTTGCTTGAGATGATTTTAATGCAACACCACATCCAAGTTACTTGACATAAACATTTCAAAAAGCTGTCAGTCAAGGCGAAGCCATGAGTATAAGCTCCCCGCCCACTCAGCCTGTCTTTTCAAACTTACTGGTAGTTAGCCATGAGAGAAAAAGCACTTAAATAACAATATATATAGCATTTTTTAGGAAGTACATAGGCCTACTGGCTGTAACGGCAGTAATGACGATAGTTGTTCAGCGAAACGACATCCTTTTCTAATTACCGAATGTATGACAGTATTCAGCTTGAAAAGCTGGTGAATCTTCACATTCAATGTCTCCTGAGTCCAGTGGAGGCTGCTGAGGGGAGAACGGCTAATACTAATGGCTGGAACTGAGTAAATGGAATGGCATCAAACACATGGAAACATCAAACACATGGAAACCATGTGTTTGATAACATTCCAGTTATTCCACTCGAGTCATTACCACGAGCCAGTCCTCCCAAATTAATGTGCCACCAACCTCCTGTGCTGTAAACCCAGATCATGGTTCAAGCTTACCGATGCATGGAATAATGCCATATAAAGAACAGCGCATCAAATAAAAGTAGGCACGCGATAACCTCCCCAATGAGCAGGCTGCATGATGGCGCGAGTTCGGGAAATCTTGGAATCCTAACTCTTTGATAAAGCGCGGTGGCTGGGAGAACAGTTGTCAGGTATTTCAGAAAAATCCTCCAACAGCAGCCAACCCATCGCTGCAAACACAACAGCAACGGTTCAGCGGTCCTCGAGATCCTGTAGAGATTTATCCGTGGCCAGAAACATCCCAGCGCTTCAAAGGCTAGAAAAGGTGCGCAGAGGAGAAGGTGGATGAGGAAAGCGAAGCATGCGGGCAGGAAAGGTGACGTGAGGAACTCCCGTTGTGCTCGCAGATCATCCCACAGCGGCTGGAGCAGCATTCCATCTGGGTTCCCATGTTTTAGAAAAATACTAATATTCATAATACCAGCATACGAAGGGTTATTTTTTAATCAAACAAAAAATGACCACCATGAAGTGTTCTCCGCATTTATCCAAGTGTGTTGGCTACTACTTTGTAATAACGTAGTCCATGATGTAGTTTCTTCAATTCACTCTCTCCAGCTGACGGTACGCATTTAGTTTATGCTCGAGTGCCTAATTAAATACTTATTTTCTCTTCCACAATGGTTGACAGAACACGATTGGCAGTCGTTTGGTGGGAGGGTAATAGAGCCACAGAAGCAGTAAATGTTTAAAAAAAATCACATTCCAATTTATACAAGTCAACAGCACAGCCTGGTCTCATAGACTATAGGTAACATAGTAAATGTAAATCTGTCCCCCTCCATTTAGTATGATACAGTATGTTACATTTCATATGGCATGCATTAATTTGTGGATCTCCATCATCCATTTTGTATGATAGTTAGTGGTAGGTAACATAGTAAATCTACCTCCCTCCATTTAGTGTGATATGTTACGAATTCCATTTTTTATGGCTAACGTTAGCTAGGTGGCTAACATTAGCTAGGCTAGGGGTTAAGGTTGGCTAACATGCTAAGTAGTTGCAAAGTAGCTAAACGGTAGTAAGTCATTGCTAATTAATAAAAATGCTAATGTGGTCCGTGATGAGATTCAAACATGCAACTGTTGGTTTACTAGACGTTCAGGTTACACGCCCACTCATCCACCCTGACCAACTACCCTCCTTTAGGTTTTGCCTTATTAAGTAACCTTCTGTCTTATGTAACCATACCAAACCTAGCATATTTCCTGTTAAGGCTCGGGACAATACTGCCCCTTTTGGATGAATTGCGTGCCCATAGTAAACTGAAAAAAAATCTGTCCAAAATTGCTAATATATGCATATAATAATTATTATTGAATAGAAAACACTCTAAAGCTTCTAAAACCGTTTGAATTATGTCTGTATGTATAGCAGAACTCACAGGGCAGCCAATCTCCCAAACTATTTTTCTCATCAGGAAAGTTGGGCCAACTTTGACATCATCGCCCCCACCCTTCCCAACCAGCTATGGATCTGGGATCAGTTTCTATGTCTTCTGCAAGATGTCTTCTACCAATAGAGCGTTTCATTGTGCAAATCCCGCGAGCTTTGACCCTTTGGCAGGCTAAATACTGAGTGTCGCGAGGAAATACATGCACTTTCAGGCGCGCGTTGCGCTCAGAGTGCCCTTTGTTCCATGGAGCACGAGAAGAAGTCAGTTTGTCTGTTCGATTTGAGAATTGTTTTGTACGTTAATAACATCCTAAAGCTTGATTCTGCACTTAGTTTGACCAGTTTAGTCGACATATAATATGTAATTTTGAAGTTTTGATGCGCAACCCCTCGAGCCCAGAAGTAATTTTGGATGCATTTCATCTGGAATTTGTCACGTTTGCTAACAGAAAGACACACGACTTGAAACCAAACACTGTTTTGGGTAAGTATGACTCCACTACATTCTGATCGAAGACCATCAAAGGTAAGGGAATATTTATGCTGTAATTTTGTGTTTCTGTTGACTCCAACATAGCGGAGAAATATTGCTGACGTCTGAGCGCCGTCTCAGATGATTGAATAGTGAGCGATTTCTGTAACTTGAAAAAGAAATGTGACAAAGCGATTGCATTAAGAAGCAGTGTATCTTTCTAACTATATGTAGAACATGTATATTCAGTCAAAGATTATGATGTGTATTGCTGTTATCTGGCGGAGTTATCTATAATTTCTCCGGACATTTTGTAGCATTTTCTGAACATGGCGTCAATGTAAACGGAGATTTATGGATATAAATTGCATATTATTGAAAAAAAACAAATGTACTGTGTAACATGTCCTATTACTGTCATCTGATGAAGATTTTCAAAAGGTTAGTGAATTATTTTTCTTTTAATACTGCGTTTGTGATTGCATCTTTTGTTTGACAAAATGGCTACATATCGTCTGTGTCTTTGTGGTGGTTTGATATACATATGTGCTATGTTTTCGCCGTAAAACATTTTAGAAATCTGACTCGCTGGGTAGATGAACAAGGTGTTTATCTTTCATTTGAGCTATTGGACTTGTTATTAATGTGTGGAGGTTAAATATTTCTAAGAATATTTTTGCATTCTGTGCGCCACGGTTTGAGATGAGCGGTGGGGTGTGGTTCCCCTTGGGGAACCTGTAGCGTGAACACGATATACTAATTTCAGTGTCCTGTATTTTCATTTACTATGTTACGTCTAGTGTATGATACCATGCTGGAGTCAGATGGTTTCACATAAGCATCTTGCCGTGGGGCCCCTCTCTGGAACAGGGATATCTGAGTCTAGTCAATGTGTTCCATTCAAACTCAAAGCCTGTGATAATTTTATGGGAGTAAAGCAATTCATGTCATAGACCTGACTTCAGATAAAGATTTTAGCTTTGTCATTATATTGTTTATTTTAAAATCATCTTATTGTGTCATTTTATATGACCACATGGAGGGCCAGAGATAATTACAGACACCTGTGATAATCTGATGTACCCAATAAGGCCACTAGATTTCATGTGATCGAATTTTAGAAAACTTGAAAGTTACCAAGTTCTGGTAATTTACCGGTAGCTTCGGAAGTTACCAGTAATATACCCTCCCTTTGCAATCCTAGACATGTCTCATGCTTGAAATGACCTCTTCAAGCCTGAATCTGAAGCAGGGATATTGGCACCTTGGGTCCTGCCTACGCAGTCGCATACTTCTGATTGCAAATCCGGCATACCTGTTTGGGAATCCAGGGGGTTTCTCACAGGAGATAACAGGTGATTGAACTTTCAGCACTTGACAGTGTACACCAGGTTATCAAGTCATCTTGAGGCGGCAGGTAGACTCGTGGTTAGCGCCTTGGGCCAGTAACCAAGAGTTTTGCTAGATGAAATCCCCCAGCTGACAAGGTAAAAATGTGTCGTTCTGCCTCTGAACAAGGCAGTTAACCCATTGTTCCTAGACCATCATTGTAAATAAGAATGTGTTTTTACTGACTTGCATAGTTTAAAAAAATATTTAACAATCAGTGCTACATTATGAAATACTATACTTTTTATAAAATGTTACTGACTTCTTCTCCTGGACTTCATTCCCTTCATAATTTCCTCCCCTTTATATGTAACTCCCTTATGTTTTCTCACCAGGTGGTATTGTTCTTGTTTACCGGTGTGTAGCTTTAAGGAATTGTCTCGTTACTGGTTTTGTTGTTTTATTAAACATTTCACCTACACCTGAAATTGGGTAACTTCTCTTCTCCATAATGTCTGAAATCCAGTCCACATGGTGTGCAATAGTCTGAGATTCACATCTTGACTGACATTATCATAGTTTAAATAACATAAGCAGATAAATATATTTTTTTAATAGACTGTGTGGTATGTAACTGTCTACCCCTACTAAATTGCAAAATCAAGATTCAGTCTCGTTTGACAGATGTGAAAGGGTAATGTAAGAAAAAGGCAATAAAAACAGACTACATTTCAAGACAAAGTACCTCGTCATCAAAGAAAAACATTTAATCGTGTAAATCACAAAATGATGGATTTCTGATTCACAATTTAACATCAGTGAGCGAGTGCAAAAGAGTCTCCTTCAAGTCATAATCAGTCAAGTCAACCTGAGAGTCTAACAAACAGTTTACACAGCCAGAACAAACCAGTGTTACATTGAGAGAACAGTTTACTGGATACAACACAAGTGCCTCTCAAACAAGTCATTGCTTTAGTCAAAGCGTTGGTGAAAAACATACAAATGATTCACCCCAAATGAACTCAGTCCAACACTACACCGAGGGCACCAGTGTGTGAAATAGTCAAAAAGCTGCAGTTGCATCTTTCATGAAAACCCCATTACATGTTTATACCATTGACTCATCCTTCCAATATGAATGACTAAGACAAGTCAGCTTTTGTTTGCTTTTATGTAAATAAATCACTTTAATAAGAAAAAAAACACTTGTTTTTTTATTTCCACCATTCCTTCCCATGTAAGGTGACAGAGAGATTTTATTTGGAAAATAACAAGAGGCCTGGTCCAATATTCAGCGAACATGCGTCACAATGACGAAATTAATATATATGGACATGATCTGTCATGAACCGCAGGCAATAAAATGTACTGTTAAAACACTCACCTGTAATGCTCTTAGTAACCAACGTCAGGAAAAAAAATGTTTCCATGTAGAGCCTGTATGAAATGCCTAGCAGATAATGACAAAAGTTGCCATTTTATTTTTTTTCTCGAATACTGAACTGGGAGTGGTTGGACAGGGCATCAGACTGTTAAATAGCGCTCTCTGGCCGGCTTCCACCCGGTTACTCAACCCTGCACCTTACGAGGCTGCTGCCCTATGTACAGTGACATGGAGTCACTGGTCACTTTAATAATGTTTACATACTGCTTTACTAATTGCATATGTATATACTGTATTCTATTCTCTCGTATTCTATTTAGTCAATGTCACTCAGACATTGGTCATCCTAATATTTATTTATTTCTTAATTCCATTCTTTTACTTTTAGATGTATGTATTGTTGTGAATTGTTAAGATACTACTACACTGTTGGAGCTAGGAACACAAGCATTTCACTACACCCGCAATAACATCTGCTAAATATGTGTATGTTACCAATCAAATTGGATTTGGTTGGTATCACCCCTTCACCAAATCATGGGGATAGGCAATAGCAGAGGGTTAAGATGGTTCATTAATGAGTGTGAGGCTTGTATTGCATGTAGAACTTTTTGTATAATGTACAATTAGATAATGTCACAAATCCCAAATTCCCAGGATGATTTGATGCTGAAGATAATTTATAATACTTTTATAGTGAGTCCCGAACCCTTTTCTAATGTCACCCCCCTTTCCTTTCCTTCTCATGCAAAACCAGGAGAGTTTCAGCCCAAAGTCTGCCTCAGTTTCAGAAAAGGTATCCATCTGTGTAGTTCAATAACATTCCTACAACATTTGTAGTCAATACCAGAAAATAAAATGTGATGAGCATGAGACCAACCGTCAAACACCACTAGTAGAACATGCTTTGAGTGTCGTGTGGTTTGTCAAGTTGTCATTATCAGAGTTGTTCATCTGTATCCCTCATACTATGACTACTACTGACAGAGAAGCCATTGCTCTCTCTGTTCCAGCATGTGACAATGTTCCCACTCAAGGAGAAGCTGGTTTCTCAACATCTCAATTCTAACAGATACTCTCAGTTGTGTCTAGGACACTCTCTCAAGAGCAGACATGAATATAATGGCCTTTTGCCCAGCATAATTACAGATAATTGAGAGAAAACAAGTCAACCTTGACTTTTGAGTCAAAAAAACGATTGAACATCAATGCTCACTCTCTGAAACGGAGGTAAAGTAATGTTCATTCAGTGGGCTAGTTAAGATCTGTTACATCTGCTACTGTGAGACGATCCGGGTGAGATAAGGTGAAGACACTCAGCCAATTCATATGGGAGAGGGATCTGTATGAAGAAACAAGGTATTCCAAACAATGTATTGTGTATGATTAAGTAAATTAATCATTAATAAATTGAGTTAATCATACACAACTATATATCTGCACACATCTCTCACACACTTACTGTATTATGAGCTATGCAACACATAGAAAAGACATGAAAGCGCTACCTATTAAATTAAGTTACAAAACAGACATCATACACTTGCAAAAGTTCAATTAATGTTTAAAATGTCCCAAACCACACTTACATTCAATATATCATTGTTTCGCCTACGGTCTGTTGTAGGGCTAGTAAAACCTCCGGTCCAGGGTAGCATCCCAAAAGGCACCCTATTCCCCATATAGTTTACTATTTTTGACCAGAGCCTTATGGGTAGTAGTGCACTTTTGGGTAGGGGTTCTACTAAGCTGACCTGGAATTGGTCAAACCATGGATCAGTTAGCTATTTGATTTCGAATTTTAGGCCCCTGTAGGTATCAAAAAAATATATACAAAAATTTGATTAAATATTTAATTTGGGCTTTAGAAATGCCATGAATAACACATTCATAAATGGACAAAAAAGACGGGAAATTATAAGGAATAAGGTTTTGAAGTGTCTGTCCTATATCTAGGAGGTATTTAGTTTTTTTTGGACACATATTTAACCCCTTTTTTTGTAGGCACAAAACCACCTCCATACTTCCATTCATTTTTTAAACCGGTCCCGTGTTACCTGCTAATGGGCAGGTATGTCTCACTGTCTGGGTGTTCTGCAGTAGGATTGGATAGAGGCAATCACCGCAGCTGTAACCCTGTGTTAGTGGCCAATTGAGCATTGTTGAAATCACAACCCAACCCTCAAGTCATGAAGAACTCACTAAACTCAGTTTTGGACAAGACTGACTTTATGAACAAAATTATCCTATTTACACTGTAGTACATTTTGACACTAGAATAAATGTTTGACTAATATAGATGCCACTTTCTAATCCGAGAAGTTGTTTGCCTTCAGTTGCGCTTTAAAAAGGTAATCAGTGGTAGAACAAAAATGTAATGTTTGGTAAAAAGATGAGTGATGGGGCTGGAAGAATGTAACCACTAAAATGAATAAACAGAGCCATGGGTCATGTTGAGGCTATGTAGTGTTTGATTACATTTACTTTGTTAACAAACACTGGAGTAAAACAAGCATATATTTGGGGTTCTGATGGGGTACGGCAGCTGACCTAAACTCATGAGGCATTTATAAGTTATATTCTTCAATAAGGTACATATCATTAATGTATAACTCAAAATGAATGTAGCAACTGCTGATTGCCTCTTTAAAGTATCTGTGGACCAGACTTCTATGAAATATGACCTATAATTAATAACACGAGTGAAATAGTTTTCCTTCCCCCAAAAAATGGCAATTAAGTAGGTTAGAAAGCAGCTTTCCTGTGTTTGAATGGTGTGGGCATAACCCAACAGAATGGTGTGGCCGTATACTGGTCATTAAAAATATTCATGCTAGTAGACCGCTCATTGGCCAGCTCAGCCAATAAGCCAACATGACATTATGTTTTGAGGAAATAGCAAGCATTTTTTTTTTTTAACAGACTGTTTGAGGTGGGGTTTTTGAAGTGTTTTTTTTACATTTTTAAATGTATAAAGTTCTTTGGCCACAAATATGAATAAGACAAGTCAAAAACATTTTGGTATGAGTTAACAGAATATTCACTTTTAAAACTAAGATTTTCATTGGCCAGATACTTCAAAAATAGTAGTGCACTATATAGGGAACAGGGTGCCATTTGGGACACATAACCCAAGGCTCATCTTTCACCCCACCTTGTGGCTAGCATGGGCCCAGCTCCACAGCTCCAGCCCTGGGATAGGTCTCTTCTCTTCTCTTCTCCATCAGTCTAGGTCCAGGATCTGTTCAGTTAGGACGTCCATGGCATCAGAGGCCTTAGTGGAGGAGGGGCCAGAGTCAACAAACATCTGGGGGATCTTACTCCCAAAGTAGATCTTACTGTTAGCTGCTATGGCCTGGAACTTCATAAGCTGCAGATACTCTGGCGTCAGCTTCAGCTGGGAGTGGAGAGAGAGAGGGCGGAGAGAGAGGGGGGGAGAGAAAGGAAGGTGGGGGTGGAGATAGAAATGGAGGGAGAGAGGAGAGGGAGAGAAGGCAGAAGCCAATGATGAATGCCTGGATGTCCTGTGATACTGTTAGATTGTAGCCTGAGGAGGGAGTGTGTTCTCTCTCACTCTTCCAGCCAGTCTGAATTCACTACCTACCACCTCGCCTTGGCTCTAACCCTTGGATATTTGTAGATCTGCATGGAGGAAGCAACATGGAGGGAGCTGAGAGATCGTTCACCACCCTGATTATACAGATCCTTCAGATCTGCAAACGTGGAAGGGTTAGGGCCAAGGAGGACCGGCGGTTCCTCTCAGTATGGTCCTCTCACCTTATTGGCCTCTGCCGCTCTCTCTGCTGTGTAGAACTCTGCATCGGCCCTGGCCTTCATCTTAGCCAAGAATGCTCCGTCTGCAACCCAGGGGTAAGACGTCAAATTGTGTTGACGCCATCTAAAATATTATCAGCTGGTGGGTAGAATGAAAACATTATTTCAACCGGTGGGTTGGTTCGCGGTTCAGAATTATATTGTGGGTCGGAAACATTTTAAAATCAAGATAATACTTTTGAAAACCCAGGAGCTTGTTGTGATACGAATTCCATTCTGGGAGTGGCGAGGCAGACACAAGGCTACCAGCCATGCATTGAGAGTGTGTCGAACCGGGAACTGTCCCTTATTTGTGTTGTGCTAAAACATTCCAATTTGTCTACGCCAGAGTTTATGTTCCCTCTCCCCACGTGAGAATACGACAAGTTTACTTTCCATGGATAGCCTAGCACATGCCGAAAATGTCTAACGTTGGCCTTGCTGGAGAAACAAAAACAAAGGTTATGATAAGGGAATAGGCTACAACACCATCGTGGTCTGAAGACAGGAGGGAGCAGTGACGGGGTATGTCTAAATGTATAGCTTTGAGCTCCCATAGTCAATCCTCGGGAGACTACTCTTTCTACCATCATGACCCACAGGGAAAAGGACAAAAATGTAGAGCATCTTAAAAGCCCCGTTATGCCAGCATGCCATTTCACTGACCAGTTGCCTAATGACGATAAGGCACCCCTGGGGCTTGCGGTATATTGCCAATATACCACAGCTCTGTATCCAGGCACACCGTGTTGCAAAGAACAGCCCTTAGCCGTGGTATATTGGCTATATACCATACCCCTTCTGGCCTTATTGCTTAAGTATACAGTCTTATTGTTTTGCCAAACACACATACACACCTTCAATTTCAGAGATCCTTTTCTCTGTTTCTTTCTCCATGACTTTCTGGCTAAATTTGATTTCAGCCACTTGAGCCAACTTCTCTGCCTCTGTAGAGCAGCACAGGGAGGAGACAGGAAATGAGCCTTACATTCTGGGATTTAATGAGAAAACGGGCAGAATTCCTCTTAAAAATGAATTCAAGAAAACAGACTTAGTCATTTGTTTATAAATGTCATGTATTATTATAAAATGTCAGTTTAATATTTTTTTCTATGAAAATGTAAAGGTCATAGTGCGTTAGTGTCTGACCAATCACATGACTGACCGATCACAGCCCTCTTCCGCTCTGTCTCCGCCTCCTTCTCCACCACCTTCTGAGTCTGAGCAGAAATCAGAAGCTTTGTCTTCTCAGCCTCCCTAAACACACACACACATTAAAGGTACGTGCTAAAAGTTAGTTAATATCTTTCTCCCGTCCCACAGCATGTGTCCCATCCCTCACGGGAACATCCTAAAACAGCCAGCATGTTAACATGGAAAAAATACCATCACCAGTCAATTACTAAAGCCCTCCAGATGGAAGTGGTGAGTGTCCCAAATAGCATACTATTCCCTATGTAATGCACTTGTCAAAGATCATGCACTATAGAGTGAATAGGGTGCCATTTGGGATACAACCAGGTTGGAGGAGAATGAATACAGGACGGAAGGGGGTTGGGGGTTTTGGGAATATGGAGCATTGCAGTGTTCTAGAATGTTTCAGTGTTACACAGCCAACTGTTCTACTCACATCATCTCGTAGTTCCTCCGAATGCTCTCAGGAATGTTGGGCTTTGTGACTCGGACCGCCTATGGTCAAGATTGCCAAACCACAACCGTGAAAAAGAAGAGTGACGAAGAGATGACCGAGATCATATTGAACATTTGTTTTACTGTGGAACTGCAAGTCATTTACATGGCAATAAGAGGCATTCCATCACCATTTTACCTGCTGTTGTTGTGCTAGCTGATTAGCTGTTGTTGACTCACCTACTGTTTTAGCTAGCTTTCCCAATTCAACACCTGTGATTATTGTATGCCTCGCTGTATGTCTCTCTCAAATGTCAATATGCCTTGTATACTGTTGTTCAGGTTAGTTACCATTGTTTTAGTTCACAATGGAGCCCCTAGTTCCACTCTTCATACCCCTGATACCTCCTTTGTCCCACCTCCCACACATGCGGTGACCTCACCCATTACAACCAACATGTCCAGAGATACAACCTCTCTCATCATCACCCAGTGCCTGGGCTTACCTCCGCTGTACCCGCACCCCACCATACCCCTGTCTGCGCATTATGCCCTGAATATATTCTACCATGCCCAGAAACCTGCTCCTCTTATTCTCTGTCCCCAATGCTCTAGGCGACCAGTTTTGATAGCCTTTAGCCGCACCCTCATACTACTCCTTCTCTGTTCCGCGGGTGATGTGGAGGTAAACCCAGGCCCTGCATGTTCCCAGGCACCCTCATTTGGTGACTTCTGTGATCGAAAAAGCCTTGGTTTCATGCATGTCAACATCAGAAGCCTCCTCCCTAAGTTTGTTTTACTCACTGCTTTAGCACACTCTGCTAACCCTGATGTCCTTGCCGTGTCTGAGTCCTGGCTCAGGAAGGCCACCAAAAATTCAGAGATTTCCATACCCAACTATAACATCTTCCGTCAAGATAGAACTGCCAAAGGGGAGGAGTTGCAGTCTACTGCAGAGATAGCCTGCAAAGTAATGTCATACTTTCCAGGTCCATACCCAAACAGTTCGAACTACTAATTTTGAAAATTACTCTCTCCAGAAATAAGTCTCTCACTGTTGCCGCCTGCTACCTACCCCCCTCAGCTCCCAGCTGTGCCCTGGACACCATTTGTGAATTGATCGCCCCCCATCTAGCTTCAGAGTTTGTTCTTTTAGGTGACCTAAACTGGGATATGCTTAACACCCCGGCAGTCCTACAATCTAAGCTAGATACCCTCAATCTCACACAAATCATCAAGGAACCCACCAGGTACAACCCTAACTCTGTAAACAAGGGCACCCTCATAGACGTCATCCTGACCAACTGGCCCTCCAAATACACCTCCGCTGTCTTCAACCAGGATCTCAGCGATCACTGCCTCATTGCCTGTATCCGCTACGGAGCCGCAGTCAAACGACCACCCCTCATCACTGTCAAACGCTCCCTAAAACACTTCTGTGAGCAGGCCTTTCTAATCGACCTGGCCCGGGTATCCTGGAAGGATATTGACCTCATCCCGTCAGTTGAGGATGCCTGGTCATTCTTTAAAAGTAACTTCCTCACCATTTTAGATAAGCATGCTCCATTCAAAAAATGCAGAACTAAGAACAGATACAGCCCTCGGTTCACTCCAGACCTGACTGCCCTCGACCAGCACAAAAACATCCTGTGGCGGACTGCAATAGCATCGAATAGTCCCCGCGATATGCAACTGTTCAGGGAAGTCAGGAACCAATACACGCAGTCAGTCAGGAAAGCTAAGGCCAGCTTCTTCAGGCAGAAGTTTGCATCCTGTAGCTCCAACTCCAAAAAGTTCTGGGACACTGTGAAGTCCATGGAGAACAAGAGCACCTCCTCCCAGCTGCCCACTGCACTGAGGCTAGGTAACACGGTCACCACCGATAAATCCATGATTATCGAAAACTTCAACAAGCATTTCTCAACGACTGGCCTTGCCTTCCGCCTGGCTACCCCAACCTCGGCCAACAGCTCCACCCCCCCCGCAGCTCCTCGCCCAAGCCCTTCCAGGTTCTCCTTTACCCAAATCCAGATAGCAGATGTTCTGAAAGAGCTGCAAAACCTGGACCCGTACAAATCAGCTGGGCTTGACAATCTGGCCACTCTATTTCTGAAACTATCCGCCGCCATTGTCGCAACCCCTATTACCAGCCTGTTCAACCTCTCTTTCATATCGTCTGAGATCCCCAAGGATTGGAAAGCTGCCGCAGTCATCCCCCTCTTCAAAGGGGGAGACACCCTGGACCCAAACGGTTACAGACCTATATCCACCCTGCCCTGCTTATCTAAGGTCTTCGAAAGCCTAGTCAACAAACAGGTCACTGACCATCTCGAATCCCACCGTACCTTCTCCGCTGTGCAATTTGGTTTCCGAGCCGGTCACGGGTGCACTTCAGCCACACTCAAGGTACTAAACGATATAACCGCCATCGATAAAAGACAGTACTGTGCAGCCGTCTTCATCGACCTTGCCAAGGCCTTTGACTCTGTCAATCACCATATTCTTATCGGCAGACTCAGCAGCCTCGGTTTTTCGGATGACTGCCTTGCCTGGTTCACCAATTACTTTGCAGACAGAGTTCAGTGTGTCAAATCGGAGGGCATGCTGTCCGGTCCTCTGGCAGTCTCTATGGGGGTGCCACAGGGTTCAATTCTCGGGCCGACTCTTTTCTCTGTATATATCGATGTTGCTCTTGCTGCGGGCGATTCCCTGATCCACCTCTACGCAGACGACACCATTCTATATACTTCCGGCCCGTCCTTGGACACTGTGCTATCTAACCTCCAAACAAGCTTCAATGCCATACAACACTCCTTCCGTGGCCTCCAACTGCTCTTAAACGCTAGTAAAACCAAATGCATGCTTTTTAACCGATCGCTGCCTGCACCCGCATGCCCGACAAGCATCACCACCCTGGATGGTTCCGACCTTGAATATGTGGACATCTATAAGTACCTAGGTGTCTGGCTAGACTGTAAACTCTTCTTCCAGACTCATATCAAACATCTTCAATCGAAAATCAAATCAAGAGTCGGCTTTCTATTCCGCAACAAAGCCTCCTTCACTCACGCCGCCTAACTTACCCTAGTAAAACTGACTATCCTACCGATCCTCGACTTCGGCAATGTCATCTACAAAATTGCTTCCAACACTCTACTCAGCAAACTGGATGCAGTTTATCACAGTGCCATCCGTTTTGTCACTAAAGCACCTTATACCACCCACCACTGCGACTTGTATGCTCTAGTCGGCTGGCTCTCGCTACATATTCATCGCCAGACCCACTGGCTCCAGGTCATTTACAAGTCCATGCTAGGTAAAGCTCTGCCTTATCTCAGTTCACTGGTCACGATGGCAACACCCATCCGTAGCACGCGCTCCAGCAGGTGTATCTCACTGATCATCCCTAAAGCCAACACCTCATTTGGCCGCCTTTCGTTCCAGTACTCTGCTGCCTGTGACTGGAACGAATTGCAAAAATCCCTGAAGTTGGAGACTTATCTCCCTCACCAACTTCAAACATGTGCTATTTGAGCAGCTAACCGATCGCTGCAGCTGTACATAGTCTATTGGTAAATAGCCCACCCATTTTCACCTACCTCATCCCCATACTGTTTTTATTTATTTACTTTTCTGCACACCAGTATCTCTACCTGTACATGACCATCTGATCATTTATCACTCCAGTGTTAATCTGCAAAATTGTAATTATTCGCCTACCTCCTCATGCCTTTTGCACACAATGTATATAGACTCCCCTTTTTTTCTACTGTGTTATTGACTTGTTAATTGTTTACTCCATGTGTAACTCTGTGTTGTCTGTTCACACTGCTAAGCTTTATCTTGGCCAGGTCGCAGTTGCAAATGAGAACTTGTTCTCAACTAGCCTACCTGGTTAAATAAAGGTGAAAAAAATACAAATAAAAAAAAATAAAAAATCACCAGGGAATCATCTAGGCTAAATGCCAAATGACACATTATTCCCTTTGTAGTGCACTACCTCTGATCCAGCCCCATAGGGCTCTGGTCATGGGAATAGGGTGCCTTTTGAGCACAAAAGAGCCAACGCAATCTTACTCCTCCCCAAACACTTTCTGAAGTGAACTGTACTGTAGTGTTATTCATTCCTGGCAGAACCTACAGCTGTTATTGTAGTTTCTTCTAGAGGATTAATGAGGACAAAAAGCTAAGTGTTTAAACCCCGAGGGGCCTTAAAACTGTAAAGGAATGAGCGGGGGTGGGGGAGGAAATTATTATTCCTCTCCCTTTCTCCAGCTCGCTCTCTCATTTATGAGCCTGACAGAATCTGTCATTGTTTTCCAGTCCAGATATTGCAACATGGGATCTGTTCTGTCTATCGTCTTTCATTAAGTTTTAGCTAGTAACCGAAGTCCATCCAGGACAGCTTAGCAGCCCACACATCGCCTGGCAGTCATTATCACAATATGGAGCCTCATAAAGCTGAAGAACAGTATTCTACTTTAACCTTACACATTACTTTAAATTTAACCCCGTTTCCTTTCTGCCATTCAACCCCCTGTGTGTGTGTGTGACTCTACCTGGATCACACATGGATAAGTGGATTATCAACCCGAATCAGAAATCAATGAGGTAATCCTTGTATATAAATAAACAGTACTCACATAACATGGGCAGTTACAATGTTCAAACTGCTCATGATATTGTTAAATGAGTATTCACCATCAATAACATATTTATATGCAAGGATTCTCTACAATTCCAACCTCCCATCGCTCTTCCTCTCCCAGTCACACAAGGATAAGATGAGTATCAAGTAAATCAAATCAATCATCAGAATTCCTTGCTTATTAACCTTTAATAAACATTTATACTGGTATGCAAGGATTCTCTAAGATTGGTTTGTTGTCTCTTTCTCCTTCCAAGTACCTGTATGATGAGTCCAGGAGCCATGCAGGTCAGATCCTCCTGTAAGGTCAGCTTCAGGTTTTCATCTATCTGGTCTGAGGGGGGAAACCAGCACACACACACACACACACACACACACACACACACACACACACACAATGGAGACAGAGGCTGCATCCCATACACCACCCTATTCACTATACAGTATAGTACTTTTGCAGTTGTAGTGCACTATGTAGGGAATTGGATGCCATTTGGGACCACCCAGAGACAACAATAGGCCTTTAAAACCCTTTGAATATTGATTAGTTACCGAACAAGCCGATGTAGACCTCCTGTAGAGAGTGGACGCTGCAAAACTGGTTGAGCTCATGGTGAACCTTGTTGAATATCAGGGCCTTGTCGTAATCCGCTGTGAAGTTCCTCACTATATCATACACTGTAGAAGAGAGGAGAAAGAGTTGCAGTGAAGTTGCTCACTATACCATACACTGTAGAAGAGAGGAAAAAGAGTTGCAGTGAAGTTGCTCACTATACCATACACTGTAGAAGAGAGGAGAAAGAGTTGCTGTGAAGTTCCTCACTATACCATACACTGTAGAAGAGAGGAGAAAGAGTTGCAGTGAAGTTCCTCACTATACCATACACTGTAGAAGAGAGGAGAAAGAGTTGCAGTGAAGTTGCTCACTATACCATACACTGTAGAAGAGAGGACAAAGAGTTGCAGTGAAGTTCCTCACTATACCATACACTGTAGAAGAGAGGAGAAAGAGTTGCAGTGAAGTTCCTCACTATACCATACACTGTAGAAGAGAGGAGAAAGAGTTGCAGTGAAGTTCCTCACTATACCATACACTGTAGAAGAGAGGAGAAAGAGTTGCAGTGAAGTTCCTCACTATACCATACACTGTAGAAGAGAGGAGAAAGAGTTGCAGTGAAGTTCCTCACTATACCATACACTGTAGAAGAGAGGAGAAAGAGTTGCAGTGAAGTTCCTCACTATACCATACACTGTAGAAGAGAGGAGAAAGAGTTGCAGTGAAGTTGCTCACTATACCATACACTGTAGAAGAGAGGAGAAAGAGTTGCAGTGAAGTTGCTCACTATACCATACACTGTAGAAGAGAGGAGAAAGAGTTGCAGTGAAGTTCCTCACTATACCATACACTGTAGAAGAGAGGAGAAAGAGTTGCAGTGAAGTTCCTCACTATACCATACACTGTAGAAGAGAGGAGAAAGAGTTGCAGTGAAGTTCCTCACTATACCATACACTGTAGAAGAGAGGAGAAAGAGTTGCAGTGAAGTTCCTCACTATACCATACACTGTAGAAGAGAGGAGAAAGAGTTGCAGTGAAGTTCCTCACTATACCATACACTGTAGAAGAGAGGAGAAAGAGTTGCAGTGAAGTTCCTCACTATACCATACACTGTAGAAGAGAGGAGAAAGAGTTGCAGTGAAGTTCCTCACTATACCATACACTGCAGAGAAAGGACAAAGAAGAATGGCTACAGCACAGGAGGTTGGTGGCACCTTAATTGGGGAGAATGGGTTTGTGGTAATGACTGGAGCGGAATTGGTGGAATGGTATCAAATACATCAAACACATGGTTTCCAGGTGTATGCTGCCATTCCATTTGCTCCGCTCCGGACATTATTACAAGCCATTCTCCCCTCCTGTGGGCTTCAGTAATATCCCTTTCTCACCAAAACGTTTTTCCGCCAACTTTACCATACCGCCAATTTTTTCCCTATCTTTTCTTTATATCTGAAAGTTAATCAATATTAAATGTTCTTTTTGATATAGTACCGTAAATCCTATGTGAAAGGAGTATAAAGTAAGTAAGTAGTAGTGGCTACAGTAAATACGGAGCTTGGTCCGAGCCTGAACGGTCCATAAGGCAGAAGCCTCCTGTCTCCTGTCTCTTAGCATCAGGCAGCTTGATGGAACACCCCTTGGACCGGAAGCTAATCTATCGCAGGGTTACAGTAAGCTGTGTTCAAAATGGTTGCCGAGTACTAGTGTTGTGTTCTCGACCACCTGAAGCGAGACTGATTCAAGACCGGAACAAAGACCAAGACTGGAGGGGGATTATAATTGTGTCAAATTGGCAGCATAAGAGTTCAAAGTGTTCAGTATTTCTGTGTTCATATTTTACAACAACATATCGATTCTTTAGAAATTCAGAATTTCTGTCATAACAAAAGAGACTTGGAGCACACTTTGAGAGAACATGGAGTTAACAGTGTTTAAATGTGTCCAGGCGCCTTTCACGAACAGAACCGGGAACTTACTAAACAGTTGTTTTATTTTTTACTCAAACACAGGTTGGAAAATGAGTCTCCCATGAAATGATGGTGCAGAGGACAACACACGGTAACAATACATGGGTTACACTGGTTTTGAAACAATATAGCATATATACTAAGGAAGGATTTGAACATCAGGCATGTTATGTCACAAGTAAGATCAGTTTTTAGTTTTGTGTTGAGAGATAAAACTCGAGCACCTTGTCAAAATTGCTCCAACGTTTGATGTTTTGGCGTATGACTTTACCTGCTGATGGCACCAGGTAGTTCACCACTTCTATCCGGTCAAAGTAAATCATCACTCCCCCACTGAACAAATAAAACAGAATGTAACTAGACATACATGCAATACATCCTCAAGAATGGAGATAAAAGTAGCTGGTAATCTTTCCATCCATGAAGTTTATTTTGGGCATTGACGACATACAACCCTACCTTGTGCCACATGGTACATTCTTCACTTCATCTGTTTGTAGAGTGGTCTACAAAGAACAGAAAGAGAAGGCGTTAAACACTCGATAAATCCATCATTTCTGCAGGGCTCAACTCAATAAAACCCACATTGTAGTATTTACACAGTAGTTATTTTCCCTCATGGTCCAAAAACTCTTCTGACAAGTCTTTGGGCGGCAGGTAGCCGAGCGGTTAGAGCGTTGGGCCAGTAACCGAAAGATAGCTGGTTTAAATACCCGAGCCGACAAGGTGAAAAAAAAAAAAAGAAAAAAAAAAGGATTGGCGCTAGGCACATAACCCTAATCTACCCCAGGGGTGCCGTACTACTATGGCTGACCCTGTAAAACAACACTTTTCACTGTATGAATAACTGCAAACCTACCAGGGGTTTATTCATTAGTAGCACAGTCGTAGCTAAATGTGCTGGAACAGAAACCGTAACCTAGATTTACTATTAGACAAATATAGGCAGGTTCCTCCCCGTTTGGTTCCTAGTGAATAGACTCCCATCATAGATTTGCTGTCACTTTTCAGAAGAAGAAGTGTGCGGGCACAGGGTGACTTTTTTAAACAAAGAAACTGCCTAAACTTTGCAGTTTGATTGAAGTCCAGCCTCAGCCTTTGCCCTACTACATTTCACCTCTGAGACCAGTCAGGTTTCAGTTCCTCTCTTTGTTCAAATACATTTCAGCCTAAACCCCAGCCAGACCAGTCATGCCCAGGGCCTAAGACATCATTCTTACCTGCACAGACTTGAAGTTAGTGATGAAAGGCATCATCAGGTGGAACCCAGGGTTACTGGTGGTGGTCAGGAGAGCTCCTCCCCTGTGGAACACACAAGTCAAGGACACATTTAAGAGGAAGCAACATAACAAATGCTGCAGATAGATCTGCCACAAATAGAGATTATATAATTCCTTACTCTGCATGCATGTTGAAGGGACATGTCTGTGCTACATAATAATAGATCAATTTAAATGAAGACATAACATAAATCTGACCTGTAGTAAACTCCAGTGTGTCCCTCCTCAATCTTGTGAACAGAGGCGAAGAGAGCAGCGCCACCAATCGCACAGATTATTGAGGCAATGGCACCCAACTGTGCCATCCTGGGAAGAAGAGGAAGAATAAACCTGTGCTGCCATCCTGTTAGAAGGTAACAGATTATTTAATTACAATGGTTAAATTGGATTTTCATTGTGTTCAATGGTGTTATTTGCCCCCTAGTGGCGCTTTCTGGTACTTAGAAAGACGACGCAAACAGGAAGTACAGAATTTGTTCTGCACGCATAGAAGCAGCTACAAACAACGCTACAGTGCAGGTCTTTCAATGTAGTTATTTCTTGTCACGCTTCAGCCTTGGAAAAATATTGATGAATGATGCTGCCATCACCATGTGTCACCGTAGGGATGGTGACAGGTTTCCTCCAGAATTGCCACTTGGCATTCAGGCCAGAGTTCAATCTTGGTTTCATCAGACCAGAGAATCTTGTTTCTCATGGTCTGAGAGTTCTTTAGGTGCCTTTTGGCAAACTCTAAGTGGGCTGTTGTGTGCCTTTTACTAAGGAGTGGCTTCCGTCTGGCCACTCTACTATGAAGACATTGGTGGAGTGCTGCAGAGATGGGAGAACCTTCCAAAAGGACAACTATCTCCACAGAGGAACTCTGGAGCTCTCTCAGAGTGACCATTGGGTTCTTGGTCACCTCCCTGACCAAGGCCCTTCTCCCCCGATTCCTCAGTTTGACCGAGGATGCAAACTCTAGGAAGAGTCTTGGTGGTTCTCACGTCACCCCGCTCCTCCGCTCTCTCCACTGGCTTCCAGTTGAAGCTCGCATCCGCTACAAGACCATGGTGCTTGCCTACGGAGCTGTGAGGGGAACGGCACCGCAGTACCTCCAGGCTCTGATCAGGCCCTACACCCAAGCAAGGGCACTGCGTTCATCCACCTCTGGCCTGCTCGCCTCCCTACCACTGAGGAAGTACAGTTCCCGCTCAGCCCAGTCAAAACTGTTCGCTGCTCTGGCCCCCCAATGGTGGAACAAACTCCCTCACGACGCCAGGACAGCGGAGTCAATCACCACCTTCCGGAGACACCTGAAACCCCACCTCTTCAAGGAATACCTAGGATAGGATAAGTAATCCTTCTCACCCCCCCCTTAATGATTTAGATGCACTATTGTAAAGTGGCTGTTCCACTGGATGTCAGAAGGTGAATTCACCAATTTGTAAGTCGCTCTGGATAAGAGCGTCTGCTAAATGACTTAAATGTAAATGTAAATGGTTCCAAACTTCTTCTATTTCAGAATGATGGAGGCCACTGTGTTCTTGGGGACCTTCAATGCTGCAGAAATGTTTTGGTACCCTTCCCTTGAACTGTGCCTCGACACAATCTTGTCTCTGAGCTCTACAGACAATTCCTTCAACATCATGGCTTAGTTTTTGCTCTGACATGCACTGTCTACTGTGGGACCTTAGACAGGTGTGTGCCTTTCCAAATCATGTCTAATCAATTTAATTTACCACAGGTGTACTCCAAGTTGTAGAAACATTTCAAGGATGATCAAATTGAAATAGGATGCACCTGAGCTCAATTACGATTCTCATAACAAATGGTTAAGGTATTTCTGTTTTTAAATTTAATAGATTTGCAGACATTTATATTTTTTTACTTTGTCATTATGGGGTACTGTGTGTAGATTGATGAGATTATTTTATTTAATCCATTTTAGAATAAGGCTATAACGTAACAAAATGTGGAAAAGCGAAGGGGTCTGAATACTTTCCGAATGCACTGTTGATACCTTTCACTGAAGAGTCTAATCTAATACATAACCTTACAAATTCTCTACCGCTTTTACAAAAATGTTGTTTTAGTGTAGTAAATAGTAATCTTGCAAGTCCTGGATGTTAGGACAGTTTATTAGAATAGAATCAGCTGCATGTAGTTTAAAACAACATCTGAGCAGAGCCTTCTATTTGTAAATAGAAGGCTCTGGATGTGAGATCATTCAGCTGGCAAAAAAAAAACAATGTTGTAAAACATTACTAAAACGTTCTGTGCCAGCTAGGCATGCTGCCGTCAAGGTAAACTCCTATTAGTCAGGAAGAAGAAGCTTAGCTGAGACATCAGCAGGGACTGACCTTACAACATTATAAGAGGATTGACCAAGAAAGGCATGGAAACTTCTCGCCTGCCTCACCTCACTCCGAAAACATCCACAAGTTATTAGTCTGTGCACAGCTACAACAGGAATCATATTAAGATACTATAGTGATCTTGTCTAGACAACTACACGTCAGTCAATCAATCAATCAATCAATGACAGCATGCAGTCTTTTCATACCAGGTCGTGAAACTTGAGCTCGCACGTGAAGGTTCAGTCATCTTTGGTTCTGTATCTTTGGTTCCACTTTCTAAGTCTAACATGGAGAAGTTGTTTCACTTTCAGTTGACAGAATGCTGACAGCTAAACATGAATTACCTAGCTAAGCGCCCAGTCTTGGATTTACTCATACACCCCTCCCAGTAACGCAAAACAAGATAAGCCAACTACGTAACAGGCATTGTGCAACAACCGCTAAACGTTAGTTTGTTAAGCTATCTTTAGTTCCTACAGAGGATGGTATCTAACCTACATTGACTAAATATTTCAAACATTGTTGTTGCATGTAACGTTAGATACTTGAAAAGGCCATTGATGAAAGTGTACTCGAAACCCGTATTGTTACCTGTATTATTACACGAGGTGCCTCTTCCACGGTAAAAAATAAATAAATACAAAACATGTACGCTAACAACATTTGCTAACACCTACTACAAAATTCACTTCCTCATTTTGCGTCATGCGTCATCAGCTGGGCGTTCTTCAGTGCCTTGAGAGGAAATATCCTTCAAAACCGGTAGAGGGCAACAAAGACTATATCAAAGAAAGCTAAATATTCTGACTGTTATGTAGAAGTTGTTTCTGTGATTTAAAAAAATCATATATCTAGGTTGATGAGTTTTCTATTAATTGTGGCATTTATATGATGCATTAATACATAAAGTGTACTGATAAGTAAATTGCTACACTGTTTTCTGTGATACAATAGGGCAGTGTTGCTTTTATATTACTGTAACAAGGTAGGAACCATAGTTTTGGTCAGTGCTTCACAGAGGATCATAATTAGTGGGGAACATGTAATGGTATAAAACCACCCCTGGTAATATAGACTGTCCAGTGAAGGGATTTGAGTAATGCACCGGGCCAGTGTTGATTGTATTCGTTTTGGAACCGGGCTGCCTCCCAGGCATGAGCTCTGTGCCCCGTTTTGTCCGAAGTGATGTAAAAGTGATGTAGATTAAGCATGTGGGGTAATGTGTAGGATTCTATGCTTCATATGCAAAAGTGATTGTTTTTGATTAAAAAAAGGCTTTTATCTGCCCTCCAAAAAGAACTATTTTGAAAATTCAACTTGGCTATTATGTGATTCTTCTGGCGTTTATCTTTATCGCGACAGTACCTCTTCCCCCTACGAAGGTTGAAAAGATTTGGCATGGACCCTCAAAAGTCCTCAAATGTTCTACAGCTACACCATGTACTGACTGCGTCAATGCTTGGTATGGCAACTGCACCGCTCTTGATCAGAGGGCGCTACAGAGGGTGGTGCGAATAGCCCAGTACATCACTGGGCCTGAGCTCCCTGCCATCCAGGACTTCTATATCAGGCTGTGTGAAAGGAAGGCCCGGAAAATTGTTAAAGACTCCAGCCACCCAGGCAATATACTGTTGTCTCTGCTTCCGCACGGCAAGCGGTACCGGAGTGTCAACTCTGACACCAACATGCTCCTGAACAGCTTCTATCCCCAAGCCATAAGTCTGCTAAATAGCTAACCAAATGGTTACACAGACTATCTGCATTGACCCTTCTGTTTTATTTCTATTTTTGCACTGACTCTATGCACATTCTACACACTGACACTCCAACACACACAAACACACACTATTTGCTCACACACGCATACCACGCACACACATTCATACTGACTCTTGACACACGCACACACAAACTCACATACAATCACCTAATACGCTGCTGCTACTCTGTTTATCACACATCCTGGTGCCTAGTCACCTTACCCCTATACATATCTAACCCTACCACTCCAGTGTCCCTGCACATTGTAAATATGGTATTGGCACTGACCCTGGAACTGACCCTGGAACGAACTGACCCTGTATATAGCTTACTTATCTTCTTGTGTTCTTTTTATTTATATTTCTTGTGTTTTTGTTTGACTTACACATATATATATTTTTACATTTTATTTATTTATTTACATGTATTTTTTTAATAGTACTACTGCATTGTTGGGAAAGAGCTAGAACGTGACAATAAAAACTTGAAAACTGATTCCATGTGCTGGACAGCCTAAATTAGCTGATGATGGTGCTCCGGTACTGCTCCCTGTGGAAGCAGAGAGAACAGGCGGCAGCATAGCCTAGTGGTTAGAGCGTTGGACTAGTAACCGCAAGGTTGCAGGGTCTAATCCCTGAGCTGACAAGGTACAAATCTGTTGTTCTACCTCTGAACACACTGTTCCTAGGCCATCATTGAAAATAAGAATTTGACTTGCCTAGTTAAATACATTTAAAACATTATTTTTTTTAATGGTGAGACTAGTGGTGGACTGCAGCAACGGCAGAACTCACAGCGAGTACAAAACATTATTTAAGATGATCTAGCTACATTATAGTTAGGATACATTGTGCAGCTCACAAGGTAGAGTGATAACACCTCATCAAGCTTGAAAGACATCTGCTGTATGTGTGTTGCTGCTTCCTCACTTCCAAAATGAGCCTTTTATAGCCCTCGTTTTTTTTTTTTTTAGACATACGAAAAGCCAGCCCTAACCCCTAGGTGCCGCAGTGCATGGCAGATCTGTGCTGTGCATTTTAAATGGGGATAGAAAAAAAGGAACAACAGAGCGAGGGGAAAATAAGTTTGTCAGAGTTCATTAAGTATCAAGGGAACATTGCTGGAACTGGCAATGTAAGCCGCACCGGGGCCCTACCATTAATCACGACTGACAAGGAACCAGGGGCCAGGGGAGGAGGGGGGAGGGAAGGAGGGGAGCGCACGGGTGCTGCTGCCAGAGACTCTGGTAGTGATTATAGCATGGGGTCTACACACAGAGCGAAGGTGTTGAAGGTAGAACAGACGAGACCACTGAGCTAAAACTCATAGTTCAGGTATGTTTCCGCCGTCTGAACAACAAGGAGGCCACCATTGTGATATTATCATCGTTTTTCCTGTACTGTTTCCTTACCGTTTCTCTTTTTTAGAAGATGATGTAAATCACACCACGCCCGTGTAACATGAATAATATACAGTGTGTAGCAGCAGTAAAGGGTGGCATGGTGCTCAGAGTTTTTCTTGCGGGTGTTTTGTGTGAAGTCCGGCTTAATAGTGTGTGTGAGGTAGTGAAGAGTGTAAATGAAAGAGAGCGTCCTCCGTATATCTCTGTCTGCTTTGCCCTGCCTTGTTCTCTCAGTACCCTAGCAGGGCTCTTATGGCTGCTAGCCCTCTCCATACTGCCACTCCAGAAGAGAAAATACATGGGAGAGAGAGGAGAAGGACCCTGTGACTCGTGAAGATGGAGGCCTCTGTTAAGTGCTGTTCTTGAAAGCACGTCTGGCCTCATTAGCTGTCAGTTGTAACAATACTGAACTGGCAGCGAAGACTGCTCTGAATCTAGCAACCATAAATCACAGCCTGACAGCCCTCTGACAGGCTGGGAACCAGCACACATGCAAGCCTTGCTCCTGCTCCTGCACACACACAAACGTACACTGCACAGCACATCTACAGACAGCCCAACCCACACACTCCAACACACACCCTCACTAACTAACACACATGCCCACTGCAGCACTGTCTTACCTTCCAGAACAGGAGAGGTTGAGAAGCGAGGTTTGGACTGAATTATCCCTGGAGCTTTGTATCTTGTTTGTGTGTGTGTGTGTGTGTGTGTGTGTGTGTGTGTGTGTGTGTGTGTGTGTGTGTGTGTGTGTGAGCACACGCACATACATGTGTGTATGTCCATGTGTAGTACCTAGTAACCTCCAGTCTATTGCTGTGGCCTAGTGGGGGTTGCTCGAGTATCAATCTGCCGGCGTCCATTAGGTTGACGCGTGACGGTGAGTGTGACATGGCTGGAAAGAAAGGAAGCAGCAGAAACAAGGCCTGTGGGTCATTAATCATAGGGCCCTGACACACACATACCAGGAGGCCAGGGGCACTGTCGGTGAGCTCACAGCTGGGACAAACTCAACAAATACAGGCTCACACACACACACACACACACACACACACACACACACACACACACACACACACACACACACACACACACACACACACACACACACACACACACACACACACACACACACACACACACACGTGGTTCAGACACACACATAGGTATACAGGCACACGGGTGTACACACATATACACTCTCAGACAGCCAAAGAGGACATGGCACCATGAGTGAGCTTACAGCTGGGCAAGACACCACTCAACTCACAAGACATGCTGGCCAACTACTCATACTCATACCCTGCATTCCCTCTCTCCCTCCCTCTCTCCCTGCCTTTCTCCCTCCCAGTTTCCAAGCTCTCTCCACCACCACCCCTGCCCCTCCCTCCACCCCCCCTTTAGGATAAATCACTATAGCCTCACAATGGCTAAGACACCTGACACAAAGTTAAGCAGGAAGGAAATAAGTCAAGATATTACTTTTAGCTTTTGGAAACTGATGTTCTGCTACCTTTCCCCTCTACTCCATTTCGGTGCCATTTAATATCATTACTGTTTGTGCTCCATGTCTTGGATGTCCTCCTCTCCTCTCTGCTGCCAGAAGTGGTCCCAGTGCAGAGTAACACAAGCTTGACCTATCTCTCTCTCTTTCTCTCCTCCCCCCCCTATATCCCTCTCTATACCCCCCCCCCTCTCTCTCTCTCTCTCTCGCTCTCTCTCTCTCTCTCTCTCTCCAGCAACACATTAATCTTCTCCTCGCTGCTGAGATCTCCATTTAACACCTTCCTCTTCATCTGAAGAGTTATGAGAGGGCTCAGTGTATGTGTACAGTGTGTGTGCATGGGCGGGGTAAAATGGTCCTGTGAATGTGCCTAAGTATATTTCTGGTACATAGAGACACAGTGTGTGCGGTGCTGTGGGGGTGTGGGAAAGGCTCTCCGAAGGCTTCAGCGGGGCATTGGAAGAATGAGAACATTCCTGATAGACAGCCCCTGCATCTGCTGGAGGAACTAGATAGAGGCTGTAAGGCTAACAGCTGCTAGCCATCTATCTGGCCTGCTGGAAGGAAAAGGGTGGTCTTCAGGGACTCATCAATAGGCAATGGGGAGTTTGTAGGGTAAACCTGTGGCCCACAGGACTGGTCAAAAGTAGTACACTATTATAGGGAATAAGGTGCCATTTGGGATTGTGACATGTTCTAGAACCTTTGGATAAACCAGTTGGTGGTTTTGATGAATGCATTGATGGATTTTTATTATCGTCTTAGTCATATCCATTGAGAGTTGTACTGTAGAGGTATTACACTTGACAGTGCATATCCCATGTCTTAGGAAACATGTTGTACATGTATGCACAGTTATTACATGAAGTCTCAACCTGATTAATGGAAAAATAAATGGTTTTGTGTCCCTTTCTCACTTAAAGGGGATTTATAGTGTAATCCATTGCTTTGAGTGCAGGTCTATTAATTCATTCATTCAAAAAAAGGCAGCTTGACAGGTTTGTTGATTTATTGCTTGGGTGATTTATTGAGATTGAAAATGTGACAGCATTCTTCTTTCATAACACCAAAAATATGAAAGTAGCACTGGAAATCCTACTCTTGACATGTTGCATTCTAAAACCAAGGGGCCAAAGTTTGCCAGAGTCACAGTATTTACTTGGCTGTTTCTGCCTCCCACCCCTCCACCCCTCCCTTCCTCTCCTTTATCCCTCCCTAACTCTCTACCTCCTGTGCCCTAATGCTCCCTCACCACAAATCCCTTTCCTCGCTCCTCACCATCCTGCCTCTCCCCTCCTCCCCCTCCCTCCCCCAGCGCTCCCCTAACCCCACTATGGCCTCACACACCAGGCCTGCCATAAATCAATGGGTAGGATCGTGTCTGCCAGTTAGACTAAACAAGAGCATTTGTGAGGATTTTGCTCTACTCCATTAATCATCTTGACAGTTTGAAAAACACATTTCCCCTTTAATGACTGTATTTGGATAATCAGCTCTGTTTCCCCTCCTGGCTTTTCCAGCCCCTCCCCTCTTATCCCCTCCCTCTTTTTCTTTCCGCCCCAAGCAACATCACAGGCAGCTGGGTTGACTTATTACAGGACAGAGGCTGCGTCCCAAATGGCACCCTATTCCCTATAAAGTGCATTACTTTTGCCCAGGGCCCATAGGGCTCTGTGCACTATATAGTAACTAGGGTGCCATTTGGGATGCACTGGGAGAGGAGGGGTGAAGAAGGAGTGAGGGAGTGGTCTCTCTCAGGCTTCTAAAAGGGGCTCGAGTAAAAAAGTGAAAATAATTACAGCTAGGGCCTCTGGAGGGAATTTGTTTTTTTCACCCTCACTCAAGAAACCGCTATGACTCTCCTAATGTAAAGTCCCATATGTGAACACAATCTCACAGTCCTGCTGAATTAAAATACACACAATACATGGATGGGCATGAGATGCCAACACAAGACAACTCTGTAATGTAGTGCTATAGGGGCAACAAGAGCTATGGAAACTCGTGGGACAATATATCTATCAACTAGCTAAATACAAGGGCTCATTAGAGTCACTGTGATGGAATCAGGCCATAGTGTCAGTTTGGACCAACTGTGTTCACTGTGTCTTACTCAGAGCTGTCACTGCCTAAGGGAGACTTGCAAGCTGAAGCTTAGGTATGGGAGTGAGAAGGGGAACTCTCGCTGTGTGTGTGTGTGTGTGTGTGTGTGTGTGTGTGTGTGTGTGTGTGTGTGTGTGTGTGTGTGTGTGTGTGTGTGTGTGTGTGTGTGTGTGTGTGTGTGTGTGTGTGTGTGTGTGTGTGTGTGTGTGTGTGTGTGTGTGTGTGTGTGTGTGCTTGCGTACATTTGTGTGTGGTGAGGTGGGGGGGCACCGGCAGTGTGTTGACACCTGGAATTATGTCTCTGTTTGAACAGTTGCGAGACGACAATACCATCCCCTGAATACACTCTCTACAGATGAGTGAACATGGCACACAGAGACACACAACACTGTTTGCTCTAGAGGCAGCGCTCATACACTACAGTCAACCAATCATTCATTCTCGTTGCCTACAGTCTGAAGAAGTTCAGTCCTCACATACTGGTATTCCTATAGAGACTGACTGTGTAATTGATGAATAGATGGTTACTCATCAAGAAGGGTTCACATCCTTTTATTTCAACATGTGGTTTCAATCTCACATGTCAGATAAGTTCACCCTAAGCCCAAATATAAGTGTATAAGATAACCTTGATTTTGCCTCTGATAAGAATATGAATTTGGGATTGATTAGACTTTGAAGTTCATGACTTTGCGAAATTCAGACCAGCTGCATTGAAAGTATGATCTAAATAACTTCTCTCTAGCTAGACATTTTGACTGAAGAGTGCATCTGGTTTTAGACAGACTCTTTGATTTGAGAGAGACAGCAGAGGCAGAAACCATAAGGGTTGTTCCACCAATTTGTAACCTTTTGAGAAGTGTAACTTGGTCAAAAAAAAAACCATTTGATTTCACCTAATTTTAACATTCTGTCATAAAGAGCACATGTTCAATTTATTTAAAAAAACACGTCTTCCTATCTCAAGAAGTTAAATAAATAAATGACTATAGTAAGTACCTATAAGTGGCAAATAGAAACAGGATTGACCGACCATAACAGGGTTAATGATCTCATCTTAAATCAGGAATAAATCTCTTCATGAGGGGGAATGGAAGCTTATTGTGTGCAAGCTTCACAAAAAATGAAATTGCTAAAACCTTTTTGGCCTGTCCATCTAATGGTAACAGGGTTGACGTGAAGACCAGAAAATGGCCAAAAAGAGTAGAACCAGCTCACCTGCTTTTACACTATGATTTGACTATTAGATGTTCAATGTATTTTTTTTAACAAAAAAAAAAAAGAATGTGTTCACCATATTAAAATGAGAGTTCATTGCACATAACAGGGTTGACCTTAAAAAGAGGGACATAAATACGTGAATCATTAATCACATGAAAGAAATAATAATCTTCAGAAATTACTAAAGCAGCAACATAATTAGGGCTTTACAATCATGGGGAAACCTGGAGATGATGGGGAAACTTGGAGATGATGGGGAAACCTGGAGATGATGGGGAAACCTGGAGATGATGGGGAAACTTAGAGATGATGGGGAAACCTGGAGATGATGGGGAAACTTGGAGATGATGGGGAAACCTGGAGATGATGGGGAAACTTAGAGATGATGGGGAAACCTGGAGATGATGGGGAAACTTAGAGATGATGGGGAAACTTAGAGATGATGGGGAAACCTGGAGATGATGGGGAAACTTAGAGATGATGGGGAAACCTGGAGATGATGGGGAAACCTGGAGATGATGGGGAAACTTAGAGATGATGGGGAAACCTGGAGATGATGGGGAAACTTAGAGATGATGGGGAAACCTGGAGATGATGGGGAAACTTGGCGATGATGGGGAAACCTGGAGATGATGGGGAAACCTGGAGATGATGGGGAAACTTAGAGATGATGGGGAAACCTGGAGATGATGGGGAAACTTGGAGATGATGGGGAAACCTGGAGATGATGGGGATACTTGGCGATGATGGGGATACTTGGAGATTATGGGGAAACCTGGAGTTGATGGGGAAACTTGGAGATGATGGGGAAACCTGGAGATGATGGGGAAATTTGGAGATGATGGGGAAACTTGAATACTATTTTTGATTAAGTGGGTTGAAATCTTCCTAGAAGTGACATAGTGTTGACATAGGAGGCATGCTGACTTTTGTCACTTTAGCAATCCTTTATTCATATAAAAAAAATCAGAATAATGGTATTTTCCATGTGTTCTACAAAATACCATTTCATTTAATATAACAGGCATTTAAAATTAAAAATTGGTGCACAACTTCTACTTAAAATATCAAAGGGACGCAAAAAGACTTTTCTAAGTGAAGGGGGAAAGATTTGCATACAAGGCCAATAATGGCAAGTAGCAGGGCCAACGCTCATTCCTTGCCAAGGCACCTTCTCCTGTGCAACACCGTGATTGTGACATCCCCACCAAGCTCTCCCAGCGCACAAACAAATGGAATCCAGCTGCAATAGCGGTATGCGCGTTATTAGCGGTGCGACATAATTGCGATGTACTTTTCTGCTCCGGGGTTACTGGGTGTATGTTTATTAACTGCGGCGCACACGCATGCAATAGGACAAACGAGATTGGAGCAGAGCAGAAGAGGTGGTTCAAACGAGTTTGGCCTCCCTTGGGGCGCCATGTGCTTTATTTCTTTGTTATTGTTTTAAAGACTGGCATTATGCTGTGCTTAAATTCCGGTGTGAATGAGATGAGAGGTTGATTTGAAGCATGTAGAGAGAGGCATTCCTCGTGTTTTTATTTGGAAATAAAGCAGGAGTTGTGTGATTGCTTAATGGCCCAGATGAAGGATGTGTTTTACCATCTGGTTTGCTTTACAGTGTGGTCACTGTTGGAAAGAGTAGAGCTCTGCATTGTGTCCTGTTCTGAATGAAGCTCAACATTTTTGTTTTTAACTAGGCAAGTCAGTTAAGAACAAATTCTTATTTTCAATGATGGCTGAGGAACAGTGGGTTAACTGCCTTGTTCAGGGGCAGATTTCTACCTTGTCAGCTTGGAGATTCGAACTGTCAACCTTTTAGTTCAACGCTCTAACCACTAGGCTATGCTGCCGCCCCGTAGGGGTCAGAGTCATGGAAGTTGAAGTTAACATTTGGTTATGTTTGACTGTTTGTGTTTATGAGAGAAGAGAGTGTAAGTGAGAGAAAGAGAGAAATAGACTCTCTCTCTCTCCCTCTAGCTCTCTCTCTGTCCCCCCCCCTCTCTATCTGCCCCCTCCCTCTCTCTCTCTCTCTCTCTCTCTTTCCCTCTCTCTCTCTCTCTCTCCCTCCCTCTCGCTCTCTCTCACTCTCTCTCTCCCCCCCCTCTCTCTCCCTTTCCCCCCCCCTCTCTCTCTCTCTCTCTCTCTCTCTCTCTCTCTCATCCCTGTGTCTCCTAGGACAACATCTTGAATGGTAAGCCAGTGTGGACTTGGCGTCTAATTGAGGAGCAGCTCCACACCCTGTCATTAATCACTGGGGCTGTCTGCCCAGGACCCCACAGTGACATGCAGGCAGGCAAGCAGGCAGGCAGGCAACAGAGCTCTCTTTCAGCCTGAGAGAGAGGCTACAATCTCCCTTGCTGTGTCCCAAATGGCACTCGACTCCCTTTCTAGAGCACTACTTTTGACCAGGGTCCAAACGCTTTTGACCAGGGTCCAAACCCAGGAAGTAGGGACAGGACAGGGAGATCAATCTATCTCAGGTGTGGGCCCTCCTGGGAGGACAGCAGCTGGAGACTTTATGAACTGCCCTCCTCACCCCTCACCCCTCCTCCTCACCCAGCCAGCCTGCAGAGCAGAGGCGACAGAAATGGAGAATCTGGGTGTTGACTCAGCTGGAGCAGTGAGAGAGGAGAAAGATAGATGGAGAGTGAGATTGATGAGAGTACTTGGATAGAAAGAATAGTGAGGCATTTGATGAACGAGTGTAAATAGCGACAGCGGAATTAATTCCTCCCCGTGGACAAGATTGAAAGTTTTGCCCTCAGTTTGACCTCTGGTTCTAGGCCCTTCTCTAATACACTAACGTGAGGCTGGTCGGTCACAAGTATTTTAAGGGCCAGTGCCAGCCTCACCCAGGACATTAACTTAATATTTAAACTCTTACTACTACATTTACACAGGGACCCTGATATACAAAGTCAATAGCTATGTACAGCATGGCAAAGAGTAATACATAGTGCAGTACTCAGTCAAATATATAATCTTTACTTCTACAACAGACCCATAGGTGGCAACACAAACCAGGATATGACCAAATACAGTGGGCCGCTTTTAACAGTTCAACATATCTTCAATATAAAAGTTATTCTTATTTACAGTGCAACCTTAAAAATAACAATTCCTCTGTCCTAGTTTTGATTCCAACCTCTGATCCAACCCTGAAAACAGGTAGAGAACCCAGATAAACCATATCTGATCCAACCCCGAAAACAGGTAGAGAACCCAGATAAACCATATGTGTGGGAGACACTCCCCATCCCCGTCTGCTGTGGGCCTTAGCTTGTTCCTGGGGATGAAAAATGTGTCCGCTGGGCATCCCTCCTGATGACTTCCTGTGCTCAGCTCTCAGGGCAGAGTGATCTTGCTGGTCTGGAGCTGGCCAGCCCGCCATGGTTTGGGAGGGTGATCTATTTTGTTAATGGCCCTGTCAAGTGACACCTGTGCTCGCCTCTCTCTCTCTCTCTCTCTCTCCCTTGTCTGGAGTGCTAATGAACCGAGAGTGCTTCTCTTGCTAGGGGAGTCTGGGTCAATAGCCGCCCCTGAGACAGACTCCTATCCCCTTTACTCCTGGATAAACCTCCTGTACGATACAATGTCAGACAGTTAAAGGCTGGAGAAATAAACCATTATTTAACCAAGATCCAAACCACTGGAATTGCTGAACTGTGGTGTTGTTGTTACCTAGGCTTGCATTCTCTTTCCTGAATATTAGTATCTAACAAATACTAAAAACCTGAGAAATCTGACCTCAGATTATACACAACACAGTATTGTATTTATTAACCTACAAAATGCTTGCCTCCACCAGGAGAAAGACATAGAATGCATCCCAAATGGCACCCTATTCCCATAGAGCTCTGGTCCATAGTAGTGTCCTACATAGTAGGACATAGTAGTGTCCTAGAATAGAGTGCTATTTGGGACGCACATAGCCTTTTTGTTTGCGCTGCCTGGTTTAAAGGCTGTACTCCTCTCTGGGGAGGACAAAATGTCAAGAGCTTTGATTAATATTTCTCTATTTACCGCTTGCATTGTCAGTCCTGGCCTTTGTGCAGCAGGGCCATCCATCAGACAGGGAGGGGAGCCAGGGTTGGCATCCCTCTCTCTAGTCATTATTGAAATCCCACTGACCCAGCAGCCATTCAGAGACAGCTAGCAAGCCACAGTGCTGCTGAGATGGCTATTCTGGCCCGCTAACAAACAAGCATCAGCAATTAAACCCTGCACTCCCAACAGCCAACATTATGGTGGTGGTAGAGGGAGAAGGGGAGGAAGGAGGGATAGTTGTCTTTAGAAAGAAGCTAACTGGCTAAATGTGAGTTGACCTGATCTGCCTTCTCTGAGACACTAAAATCCTGTCAACTGCTATTATTTATTCTGAATTATAAACTGGGTAGTTTGGATCCTAGATGATGATTGGCTGAAAGCTGTGGTATATCAGACAATATACCACGGGTATAGGCTGTCCAGGCTGTATCCCAACAGGCCATGATTGGGAGTCCCATAGGGCAGCGCACAATTGGCCCAGTGTCATCCGGGTTTGTCCCATGTAGGCCTTCATTGTAAATAAGAAGTTGTTCTTAACTGACTTGCCTAGTTATATAAAGGTTACACATGACGCAAAAATACTTGTTTGTGATATATGGCCAATGTACCACGGCTAAGGGCTGTCTCCAGGCACTCGTTTCGTCGTGCTTAAGAACAGCCTTCAGACGTGGTATATTGGCCATATACCACACCACCTCGGGCCTTATTGCTTAAATATAACACGGCCATATAGCTGTAGTATATCACTAAATCATTACTATACTGGTCCATAGAGACAACTGCAGTACAACAGCTAAATGTAATTACATTTAACAGTTAAATGACCCTCTTATACCCATGATGAAAACTAGTTTTACGTTGGGCAGTATATAAACATTTAATTAAGACAAAACAACTTCCAATGCAATCAAGTATCATTTATTAAACAAAATAAGAGCACTGCCATCGTTTGTATGTATTTTGTTTGATTTAATCCCGTCCTCTTTCAATGACAGTCAGCAACCCCAACGGGCTCACACAATAACACTTGAAAAAATATGACATCTCTGCTTACAAATAGAAAATAAATGGCAATTTATCAAGAAGACTTTCACCGTCAGGACATGCGATACTCCCTCAGAGTGTGAACAGCAGATGGGGGAAAAAACAGCGGAAATGGAAAGATACAGATGAAATGTTGAAAAAGTAGGTTTATTCCTCCAGGAAAAAACCATCAGTCCATCTTTGCCATGGTGCAAAACTTTATTTAAAGAGTGTACGATAGACATAATGCTATGATTCAAATCGTTTTTTTCTATTCGAATATTTATGAACAATTCATTTGGATAGTACACTTCCCCCATTTTGAATGCCAAGCGCTCAAGTGAAAAATAAATACACGTTTTCATTCCTAGGAGGGAGCGGGAAAATAAAATCATAATCTAAAATCAAAAAACAATCTAAATTCCACCATCTCATCCAATCAAATTCAAGCTCCTTTCTGTTCCCAGGCAGGTGTCTGGCCCACACACCAATGTCTCTGGGCCTGTACTGCTGGCCAGCCATCACCACTGGGTCTCTTGCCATTGCAATGCCATTCAGAATCCTGTGGCAACAGGTGGTATTCCAGGCAGGCAGGGTGAGGCCCCCTTGTTGTAGTGACTGGCAAAGACCCCTCCTGTCCAGACAGGGCCTGGTTCATCCATCCACTGTGCATGTCTGAGGTGCCTGTTCTGTTGTCTCTGTGTCCTCAGACATCACTGGTAGCCCAGGGCAGAGGCTGAGCCCAGTCTCTGGCTGTAGAGGGCATAGGGGGAGTAGTAGGGCGAGGAGGCCTGTAGAGAATGCATGGACAGGCCTGGGGCTCCGGGCAGGTGGGCCTTGGTGTAGGGGTGGTAGCGGGCCAGGCCTAAGCCTGGTGACCCCCGCAGAGAGAAGGAGCTGGGCATGGTGCCAGGGCTGCCGGGCTGGGGAAGGTGGAGGTGGCAGGAGGCGGCTGAGGAGACAGAGGAGGGGTAGGCAGAGAGGAGCTTACTGTCCAGCCCACCAGAGAGAGCTGTGTGAGTACGCAGGTGGGCCAGCAGCTCCTCTGACGTGGAGAAACGTTTGTCACACGGCCCTCCTACTGACACCCAGTTACAGGCGTGTGGCTGGGGCTCGTTCTGTAGCATGTAGCCGTAGGTGTAGAGCGGGTGGGACAGGGTGGGGGTGGTGGAGGATAGAGAACTGGGGTGGAGGGAGTGGAGATGGTGAGACGGATACATGATTTGAAAACCTGATTTTAGGGAGGAGGGGTCGTGGACACAAGTATTGCAGTTGCTGCCCCCTAGATGGGGGTGGTTGGGATAGGTCAGACAGTATGGGTCCCTGCATAGACCCTGCATGAGGGACGGAGGTGAGGCCCCGGTGAGGGGGCTGGAGCCAGGGTGCTTCCCTGGGATCCCCATCCCTAGACTAGACTTGGTATGATCCAGGAACTGAGAGGGGTAGCCTGCATAGGCACCCACTATGGAGCCATGGTAGCCCATGGAGGCGGGGGGCATGGGGAAGACGGAGTGTCCTGGTTTGAAGGGGGAGACAGGGGCGATGTGTCCGGAGCCTAGCCCAGGCTGAGAGGACTGTGGGTCAGCCTTGCTATCCGGCCGCGGGCTGCTAGCGGAGCTGGCATTGCTGGAGTTGGCGCTAGCCCGCATGTGACTGGAGTTAGCTAGCTGGGCCCCATCCAGCCTCTCCTTGCTGTGATCAGAGTCTTTCTTCCCTGTGCTGCTGTTGCTGTCTGAGCTGGCCTGGTCTGAGCTCACAGGCTTTTTGTCCATGTGCAGGGCCTGAGAGTGTGATGTCTGCTGCTGCGTGGAGGGGGACTGGGTCTGTCTGTGGGACTGGCCCTGGGAGTGCAGGGGAGGGGAGCTGGAGCTAGGAGAGGTGGAGTGTGGGGGGAAGGAAGGGCAAGAGCCGCTGCTCCCGGATCCACCACTGGGCACTCTGAAGCCAGCTTTGTCTGTAGCACCCTTGGTCAACAGCCCATCCTTGCGGCATTCCCCTCCGGCCTTGTTGTAAGGCTTGAAGCTAGACTTATCCTCCAGAGACTGATGCTGGTCTCCAGACTTGTGGCCGGAGCTGGAGGAGCGTCCGGAAGGGTCCTTGTCACTGAGGCTGCCGGAGGAGAGGGAGCCCAGTTTGGACGAGGACGGGGGGTCTGGTTTGCCAATCTGAGAGCAGGTCTGAGCCAGCAGGGCCAGGGGACTCTTCTTAGCATCCAGCTGAGGGGGCGACACACACAGAGACAGGATGAGAGCACTGCCATGTTAAAAACACTCTATATTCACACTATACTAGACTTACATTGGATGGTAATTTGGTAAGTATTGGGGTAATTCTGTAATTATTTGGTTACTATTCTGTAACTATTTGGTTACTATTCTGTAACTATTTGGTTACTAATCTGTAACTATTTGGTTACTATTCTGTAATATTTGTGCTGCGTGTAGTATTTCCACTAGAAATCTATTTCAGCCACTATCATTTAATAGGCCAAATAAAATACATGGATGTGATTTCCATCCAATAAATGTCATCACAACGAGGTGCAGTAAAATGTGTTATAAATGTTAGTCATAAATTAGCCCATGAGTCATATATCCGCAGAGGGAAGGAAACATAATTCTGCTCGAGAGTTGTAATGTCCCTGTGTATTCAGTATGAAAATCCCCAATAGAAAGATTTATGACTGCAATGTTGGCACGTGGTAAACAGCATCTGTTCTATTTGGAGAAAACTAAGGAAACGATTGAACTATTTCTGTTTCCTTCTTTTACAGACAATTTACCGACAATATCTGGGAGTATCAAGACACTGGCTTATTTATGTCATCTAAAAAAGTCGACTCAATAATAGGCTACTAATTTGAGAAATTAATTCAATGTAATTCGTTGGCCCATGTTTGTATTATCTAAGAACAAAACTTAAAAGGGGAAAAAAATATAAACAGCATTGTAATGTAAACTGTTGACGCATTAGCGACAATTTGATGCGTAATTTGATGCGTAATTCATGATTAATCTCGTAAACTACATGGGATATTTGTAAATATATGTAGATATTTCCAAACATTAACACGGTAGATGATGATTGAACAATTAGACAGTTTTAGAAGATATGCTTCGCTTACCTCAATGCTCACTGGCGCGGACGTCAGGGGTTGGAGATATTCCGGGTGTAGCAAGTGGCTGCTGTGTGCGCTCAACATCTTTAGAATCCGAATGGGCAGCCTTTTAGCCTGGCGTGTTGGATCTGAGGGAGAAGGTACGGAAACCAGCGGTCTTTTCGCTCCACTCTGGGGTGAATTACCGCTGTTGTTACCGGTGCGCTCGGGGGACGGACTGCGTAAATGCGCTTCAGATCCGTGGGGAGAACCGTTCATCTGGATCGAGGCGGCGCAGAGTTCAGGCGAGGGCAGCGAACGTGTAGGTGCAAGTCGAAATACATTTATGTACACACCGTATTATGCGCAAATCAATAATCAATGATTAGTACCCGGTTTGTTTAATCCAAATATACCAACGCTAGCATGGGTTCCCTGAATCAGATCAAATTATTGTCTTTAAAGAGGAAGATTTATCTCAAATGTCAGAAATCCTTGATCCGCTCTTCTGTCCCTTCAAAATACTTTCCTTGGAATGGAGCAGAAAGATCATCAGTAGTCAGTTATCACAAGAACAGAATAAAAAAGAAGGACTAAATCGAATATCGCCGTAGAGGATATGGTCAGGCTGCTCCGTCGATGTCCCACTGTCTCTCTCCGTTCACACAACAGCTAGTACCATGCTCATTTCACATACTAAAGATCTAAGGACCAGGAATTTCAAAGCAAGAAGCCGCCGCCCAATAGCGAGTTCCCGCATTCAATAAGGGGGAAGACTCTCTCCATGTAGAGGCGTGGCCTGCCTATGCCCACACCCTTACACTCTGTAGCAATGTTGTGAAGTATGGCCTATGTTCTTTTTTTGTTGTAAATTTATTTAACCTTTATTTAACTAGGCAAGCCAGTTAAGAACAAATTCAAATTCTTATCTACAATGACAGCCTACCCCAGCCAAACCCGGATGTCGCTGGGTCAATTGTGTGCCGCCCTATGGGACTCCCAATCACGGCCGAATGTGATACAGCCTGGATTCGAACCAGGGGCTGTAGTGACACCTCTTGCACTGAGATGCAGTGCCTTAGGCCGCTGGGAGTCCAAGACATATAGACATATTTTGTATGATAACTGACATTAAGTCGTTTTTTTTATTGACATAGATAGCGCATAGCCAAACAACAAGCTGATGGTTTCCTGAAGAGGTCATTTTTTATATAGCCTATCCATTCCCCTTGTAAATAAATTAAGTGCATTCGAAAATAACAGCCCTATGTTCATGTCTGGGTACAATTCTGGAATGTTAATGACTTCATTGCATTGCTGCTAGCTGAATCGCCAATTAGGTAATTTAACTAATCTAATTGCGCAATGAATTGGTTGTATTATTGGAAAATTAGTCCTGACAGATGCTATTAAGCTCGGGCTGAAATAAATAAACTTTGATGCTCAGGGTACTCTGCTCCTCCAATGGTCATAAATTGTGTCTGGCATGATAGTTCTCATTTCTCTCCCAAGTAACTACATGATGCCACATCACCTCTTGTTATATCGGCCGTATAATAAACGTCATTGTCTCCACTGAGGTTATACATTAGAATGACACGCTTGCGTCTAGAGATGCCTGTCATGACAAGACAACAGCAACTGTCTGACAACACAGCAACAAAATGAGTTGCAAAACTATTCAACAGATATTATCCAACAGAACTATGCATCAGGTTATGTTACAACAATCAACATATCAAGTTATTACACATATGATTCCCCCCCCTTATTCACTAATACAAGCCAAAACATTTTGCTTCTCAGGCCAGTTGAGATGAGCAACAAGTCAACCCATCTGTAGCAAATGTATGTGTTCTACCGAATCTTCCTAAGCAACAGATGTATCTACTGTCCATACGGAAATGATTCACAACCTTTTCTTTTTTCACATTCTGTTACATTTCAGCCTTCTTCTAAAATGGATTAAATGAGAAAAAAAATCCTCATCAATCTACACACAAACCCAATAATGTCAAAGCGACATCAGGTTTTTTGTACATTTTTGCACATTTATTTAAAAAAAACAAAAAAACAGAAATAACTTATTTACATGAGTTTTCAGACCCTTTGTTAAAACTTCTTATGGCTGCAGGGGCAGTATTGAGTAGCTTGGCTGAAAGGTGACCAGAGGTGCCCAGACTAAACGGCCTGCTCCTCAGTCCCGGTTGCTAATATATGCATATTATTAGTAGTATTGGATAGAAAACACTCTGAAGTTTCTAAAACTGAATGATGTCTGTGAGTATAACAGAACTCATATGGCAGGCAAAAACCTGAGAAGAAATCCAAACAGGAAGTGGAAAATCTGAGGTTGGTCAATTTTCAACCCAGCTCCTATTGAATTTTATTTTTTACCTTTATTTAACCAGGCAATCCAGTTAAGAACACATTCTTATTTTCAATGATGGCCTGGGAACAGTGGGTTAACTGCCTGTTCAGGGGCAGAACGACAGATTTGTACCTTGTCAGCTTGGGGGTTTGAACTTGCAACCTTCCGGTTACTAGTCCAACGCTCTAACCACTAGGCTACCCTGCCGCCCCAAATACACAGTGGGATATTGGTTATGTTGCACTTCCTAAGGCTTCCACTAGATGTCAACCATCTTTAGAAACTTGAATGAGGCTTCTACTGTGATGTGGGGCCGAATGGGATCTGTTTGAGTCACTGCTCTGGCAGAGAGCCCTGGCAGGTCGGCTGGACCTGATGAGCGTTTGGATTTGTGTACTAAACGGCCTAACAAAAGTAGCTACTTGGACATAAATAATGGACATTATCGAACAAATCTAGCATTTATTGTGGAACTGCGATTCCTGGGAGTGCATTCTGATGAAGATCATCAAAGGTAAGGGAATATTTATAATGTTATATTTCTGTTGACTCCAACATGGCGGATCATTTTTTTTCTTTTTCTGAGCGCCGTCTCAGATTATTGCATGGTTTTGTTTTTTCCGTAAAGTGTTTTTGAAATCTGACACAGCGGTTGCATTAAGGAGAGGTATATCTATATTTCCATGCCTAACAATTGTATTTCCATCGACATTCATAATGAGTATTTCTGTAAAATGATGTGGCTCTCTGCAATATCACTGAATGTTTTTGGAACTAGTGAACATAACTCGCCAATGTATACTGAGATTTTTTTATATAAATATGAACTTTATCAAACAAAACATACATGTATTGTGTAACATGAAGTCCTATGAGTGTCATCTGATGAAGATCATCAAAGGTTAGTGATGAATTTTATCTCTATTTGTACTTTTTGTGACTCCTCTCTTTGGCTGGAAAAATGGCTGGGTTTTTCTGTGAGTTGGTGGTGACCTAACATAATCGTTTGTGGTGCTTTCACTGTAAAGCCTATTTGAAATCAGACACTGTCGTGGGATTAACAACAAGATTACCTTTACAACGGTATAAGATACATGTATGTTTGAGGAATTTTAATTATGAGATTTATGTTGCTTTGAATTTGGCGCCCTGCACTTTCACTGGCCGTTGTCATATCGATCCCGTTAACGGGATTGCAGCCCTAAGAAGAGACTCAAAATTGAGCTCAGGTGCATCCTGTTTCCATCCTTGAGATATTTCTACAACTTGATTGGAGTCCACCTGTGGTCAATTTCATTAATTGGACAAGATTTGGAAAGGCACACATCTGTCTATACAGTGAGGGGAAAAGGTATTTGATCCCCTGTTGATTTTGTAATTTTGCCCACTGACAAAGAAAGGATCAGTCTATAATTGTAATGGTAGGTTTATTTGAACAGTGAGAGACAGAATACAACAAAATAAATCCAGAAAAATGCATGTCAAAAATGTTATAAATTGATTCGCATTTTAATGAGGGAAATAAGTATTTGATACCCTCTCAATCAGAAAGATTTCTGGGCCCCAGGAGTCTTTTATACAGATACCGAGCTGAGATTATGAGCACACTCTTAAAGGGAGTGCTCCTAATCTCAGTTTGTTACCTGTATAAAAGACACTTGTCCACAGAAGCAATCAATCAATCAGATTCCAAACTCTCCACCATGGCCAAGACCAAAGAGCTCTCCAAGGATGTCAGGGACAAGATTGTAGACCTACACAAGGCTGGAATGGGCTACTAAATTATAGACTGATCATTTCTTTGCCAGTGGGCAAATGTATAAAATCAGCAGGGGATCAAATACTTTTTTCCCTCTCTGTATAAGGTCCCACAGTTGACAGTGCATGTCAGAGCAAAAACCAAGCCATGAGGTCGAAGGAATTGTCCATAGAGCCCTGAGACAGGATTGTGTTGAGGCACAGATCTGGGGAAGGGTACCAAAACATTTCTGCAGCATTGACAGTCCCCAAGAACACAACGTCCTCCATAATTCTTAAATGGAAGAGGTTTGGAACCACCAAGACTCTTCCTAAAGCTGGCCACCTGGCCAAACTGAGCAATAGGGGGAGAAGGGCCTTGGTCACCCAGAAAGAGCTCCAGAGTTCCTCTGTGGAGATGGGAGAACCTTTCAGAATGACAACCATCTCTGCAGCACTCCACCAAATCAGGCCTTTATGGTAGAGTGGCCCGACGGAAGCCACTCCTCAGAAAAAGGCACATGATAGCCCGCTTCGAGTTTGCCAAATGGAACCTAAAGACTCTCAGACCATGAGAAACAAGATTCTCTGGTCTGATGAAACCAATAAACCAACTCTTTGGCCTGAATGCCAAGCATCACATCTGGAGGAAACCTGGCACCATCTCTACGGTGAAGCATGGCGGTGGCAGCTTCATGCTGTGGGGATGTTTTTCAGTGGCAGGGACTGGAGGACTTGTCAGATTTGAGGGAAGGATTAACAGAGCAGTGTACAGAGAGATCCTTGATTAAAACCTGCTCCAGAGCGCTCAAGACCTCAGACTGGTGCAAAGGTTCACCTTCCAACAGGACAATGACCCTAAGCACACATCCAAGACAATGCAGGAGTGGCTTTGGGACAAGTCTCTGAATGTCCTTGAGTGGCCCAGCCAGAGCCCGGACTTGAACCCGATCAAACATCTCTGGAGAGACCTGAAAATAGCTGTGCAGCAATGCTCCAATTTAATACATTTTAGAATAAGGCTGTAATGTAACAAAATGTGGAAATAATCAAGGGGTCTGAATACTTTCCAAATGCACTGTACATGCCTGTTTGGTTCTAAACAACACCATGTTGTTCATTCAACCTTGTTAAACTGAGAACACTGACAGACTCAATGACTCAAGAGAACAATAAATAAGGGATTTTCCTGTGCTGCTTTAAAAAAAATCATAGGACGTAGAAAGTCTGTGACAGTGCTTATCAAGTGTTGTCAGCAGTGGAGTCCTTGACTAGAATGACTATTGCCATTTATCTGCAGTTAAGAGGAAAGGGAGTGGGAAGCTGGCTGGCTGAATGGCTGGCTGGGGGTGGATAGATGAAGTCACTTCTTCTGCCTCACTCAACAGGATCACTGTCTGACTTGTCATCGTTAGCCTTGAGCCATCACTTCTCACCTACACACTGCAGCAAACACTCAAATAACCTGCCCGAGACCCAAGAACATGTGTATGCAGATGTACTCAGGGTTAAGTGTGATGTGATCTTCCTTTTGAGTCTGTCTATCTGTCTGTCTGTGTGTTTGTTTTACTCTGTCTCCACCGTGGGATGTAAGATGTATAAACAGATGACGCATGCGCGGGTTGGTTATTCTGTTCACAAGCCAATTCAAGAGTAGGCCAGGCTATGAGGCAAGAATTGAATGAGCTTCAAATATATATTTTTTTACTCCCTGTCTACTTCTGATCTAAAGATTTGAAAAATGTCACAAGGAAATGTGCCGTGCTTAAAACTCAAGTCATTCCCTGACATAACTCATTTCTCCATTTGTAAGGGGGTCGGTGGGTTGAGAGAGAGGATAAGTGTGGGTGGGGCGGGTTAAAGAAGGAGGGGGTTGAAAGGAGCCCTGGAGGAGGACAAGAGAGGAAAAAGACAAAGAGCGAGAGAAAGGAACAAGGGGAGTAGTTCCTTTCATGTCTTGCATTGAAGTGGGGCTTGTAACAGCTGTTGTGGCGTGTTAGTGACTGATGGCCACTTCCTGTTGTTGATATTTAAGGGGCAGGTTTTCCGTCAAGAGGGTGCTCAGGAGTAGAAATTCCTTTGGCCCTGGAGGCATTTGCCTTTGCATGGCCATATCAAAGCAAGAGGTCTTTACTAGAACAGCAGCCTAACAAAACGCCCTGTCCTGTGGCTATATGGAGCTAGGGCTACATGGGTAGGTAACTGAGAGTAGAGGACCCCACAGACATGCCCCTCTGTCTGTAATCCTGTGATTTATAGACCCACTGAGGCCTGTAATGGATGCCTAGCTTCATGGCAGGCCTTATTCAATTTAAGTGGTGAAAGGCTGGTGTTTGACTCAGTTGAGAGTAGAGTGTAATGGTACAGTTGAATTCAGAAGTTTACATACACCTTAGCCAAATACATTTAAACTCAGTTTCTCACAATTCCTGACATTTAATCCTAGTAAGCATTCCCTGTCTTAGGTCAGTTAGGATCACCACTTTATTTTAAGAATGTGAAATGTCAGAATAATAGTAGAGAGAATGATTTATTTCAGCTTTTATTTCTTTCATCACATTCTCAGTGGGTCAGAAGTTTACATACACTCAATAAGTATTTGGTAGCATTGCCTTTAAATTGTTTAACTTGGGTCAAACTTTTCAGGTAGCCCTCCACAAGCTTCCCACAATAAGTTGGGTGAATTGTGGCCCATTCCTCCTGATAGAGCTGGTGTAACTGAATCAGGTTTGTAGGCCTCCTTGCTCGCACACACTTTTTCAGTTCTGTCCAAAAAAAATCTATAGGAATGAGGTCAGGGCTTTGTGATAGCCACTCCAATACCTTGACTTTGTTGTCCTTAAGCCTTTTTGCCACAACTTTGGAAGTATGCTTGGGGTCATTGTCCATTTGGAAGACCCATTTGCGGCCAGGATATAACTTCCTGACCTTCTTGAGATGTTGCTTCAATATATGAACATAATTTTCCTTCATGATGCCATCTATTTTGTGAAGTGCACCAGTCCCTCCTGCAGCAAAGCACCCCCACAACACGTTGCTGCCACCCCCGTGCTTCACAGTTGGGATGGAGTTCTTCGGCTTGCAAGCCTCCCCCTTTTTCCTCCAAACATACAATGGTCATTATGGCCAAACAGTTCTATTTTTGTTTCATCAGACCAGAGGACATTTCTCCAATAAGTATGATCTTTGTCCCCATGTGCAGTTGCAAACTGTAGTCTGGCTTTTTTATGGCGGTTTTGGAGCAGTGGCTTCTTCCTTGTTGAGCGGCCTTTCAGGTTATGTCAATATAGGACTCGTTTTACTGTGGATATAGATACCTTTGTACCTGTTTCCTCCAGCATCTTCACAAGGTCCTTTGCTGTTGTTCTGGGATTTATTTGCACTTTTCGCACCAAAGTACGTTCATCTCTAGGAGACAGAACGTGTCTCCTTCATGAGCGGTATGACGGCTGCGTGGTCCCATGGTGTTTATACTTGTGTACTATTGTTTGTACAGGTGAACGTGGCACCTTCAGGTGTTTGGAAATTGCTTCCAAGGATGAACCAAACTTGTGGAGGTCTACAAGTTTGGCTGATTTCTTTTGATTTTCCCATGATGTCAAGCAAAGAGGCACTGAGTTTGAAGGTAGGCCTTGAAATACATCCAACAGGCACACCTCCAATTGACTCAAATTATGTCACTTAGCCTATCAGAAGATTCTGAAGCCATGACATCATTTTCTGTAATTTTAAAGTACCTGTCATGCACAAAGTAGATGTCCTAAACGCCTTGCCAAAACTATAGACTTGCCAAAACAAGAAACGTGTCGAGTGGTTGAAAAACGAGTTTTAATGACTCCAACCTAAGTATATGTAAACTTCCGATTTCAACTGTATATATATATATATATATATCAGCTGAATATTTTAAACTACAGTGGATGGGTTGCTCATCCTGTCAATTGTATAATTACTTCTTGTAAGAGTAAAATCAAGTTTGAGGCACACGTGAGAATGTTGACTTGTGAGTTGGTTGAGTTCCAAGTTCATATTTCAAGGGGCTTTCAGGTTGTTTTCAGACCATGTCCATGTCTATAGCCTTCTGATTGTATCAATGAAGCGTAAACGGAGAGAAACTACTGACTGATTGAGTGTGGTGTAATACTGCCTGCATCCCAAATGGCACCCTATTCCCTATATGGTGCACTACTCTTGAGCATATCCCCATTGGCCATGGTCAAAGCAGTGCAATTAATGGGGAATAGGGAGCCATTTGGTACGCATCTACTGTATGCTGCAGGCACAGAGAGGATAAGGATAAAGGGTCTGAGGGGCAGAGGAGACGAAATGAATGTAAATAACTCCTATTTACTTATCTGTGACTGATTTATGGGGTGTGTGGAATGGGAATACAGGCCTGAGGCTGGGGCTCTGCTGATTTAGCCCTGTCTGTGGGTTCTCCAAAAATAATACAACCAAAGGCTGTTTCATGGGGTGTAGCAGACATGCCATTTAAGCTTCAAACACTTAAAAGAGGAAAACCATAGTAGCTAACATTCCATCCTGGACAAGTAGTTTAAAATATGGATTTCCCTTGGTTCTGGTGTTAAACATTCACAAAAAAAGTCTACATACAGGGTTCTCTCTTTAAAATAATTATGTGTATGTGTCTCTCTCTCTCTCTCTCTCTCTCTCGCTCTCTCTCTCTCTCTCGCACACATGCACACACATACGATAAGATCTAAGAAGTGGGATATTTACATATTTCTGTTACATTGTAATGTATCTGTGTGTCAGTACCACCGCTGTGGCTGATATACTTATCTCTCCAGTTTAGGGGTTTAGATTGTCTCTGTTGTCAGCTCAGTCTGTCTCTCCAACACAGCTCTCCTCTTATCTACCCTGCCTGCCTACCTGTCATCTATCTGTCTGCTCTGCCTGATCATCACACCAGGATAATGGGTACTGTCCCAAATGGCACGATTCCCTGTATGGTGCACTACTTTTGACCAGGACTGATACTCGTGCACTGTTCAAAAGTAGTGCACTTTAAAGGGAATAGGGTGCCATTTGGTATGCAGATATGGACTTTCCTCGTAGCGTTAATGGTGGATTGCCACTTTTATTTCCTAGGAAAAGTGATCCTCGTACGATCCCCAGTTCCACTTTTAACATACACCTGTACAAAAGCACAGACACAGATGCACATAAGCATGACAGACACCCACACGCGTGCAATCTCAAATTCTTCCCCACTAGATACGAAACAAAAGCAGCTATTGTTCTCCACATGGAGAAGTTATCAGGAATAGTGGGTGTGGGTGGGGGAATGCCCAGGAAGAAAAGACAGACTGACTCAATGCCCGACCACATCTGACTCAAATCAGATTGTCCTACATTGTTGTGTGAAATTTCAGCTGACATCAAAAGGTGTTTTTCCATTGGTCCAGAGAGGGCATTTTATAGCAGTACAATCGAGGCATTCACAGGACCCATGACAGGTTCCAGGGCAGTGAACGCTTGGGGTTTGCATCCCAAAGCACCCTATTTTCTATATAGTACACTACTTTTGACCTATGGGCCCTGATCATAAGTAGTGGACTATATAGGTAATAGGGTGCTATTTGAGACAGCCTCTGTGCAAATGAAATCTCCTGCACATTCCTCACGCTTGTTAAACTCACTGCTGCTTCCCCTCCTCACACGCACAGTCACTGGCTCACAATATCTTCATCACCCTCATCCGTTCTGTAACACCAAGGACACAAACATAACAAGCACACTCACACGCATGCACACGCAAAAAAAAGGAACATTTGATAACTCCATATGTCCTTCTACTTCATTGCAAAACAAACAAAACATTATATTATAAATGGTTATTTATCAAACCTGATTACAAAAGAACATCAGCTTCCACATGCGCACATTTGTTGGCTTCTAAAAGTGATAAAATACAGATGTTCTCTATTCCCAATAGGCCCTACATTCATGAATCAACAGCCTCACCCAGATAAAAATGATGATTGCATCTTTTAGAAAAAATCAAGTAAAAAAATGTACTCCGACTGCAAATAGTGGTGTAAATCATGTAGCCATGGTTTTGTAAGAATAAATGTAGTAATCAGAAGGACTTTTATTGGCATGGCCATCTAGATGTTTATGTTAAAGGACTTCTGTTTGTGTGACAATACACTTCCCATGCTCATCTGCATGTGAGAGAGAATATTCAGTGAGAAATGTGTGAGTGACAGTCAGGTAATAGATAATTACAAAGTCTAGAAAATAGTTACAATAACATGGTCATAGCCTGCCAATAACCTACATTTTAAAATCCCCACAAGACACTGCGAGAATCCTGTGGGCATATAGGCCAACAATCCAGACTTGCCTACAGCATCATTGCAGTCCCGCGTTTTTAGTTTGTCTTTGCGGCGATTCCTGCATTTCCTGAATCTACGTGGTGGTGGTGGGAGGAGAAGGGAAACGTTTGGCTTCACAGTGGTAGGCTACCTGTCAGTCATCAAGACCCGGAGTGAGAGGGGGAAACTTGTCGGTCGCCCTGCCTTTGATGTGACGAAGGATGGAGCCGCTCAATTAAAAGCCTATCAATGTGTAAGTAAATCAACGCCTATCAGTCTTGTCACATCAAACAAACGGTTATTGCACTGGTCCGCCCACCCCATTAATCTCCCAGCGTGTTGCTTGCCAACCCTGGGTCATGATGCCACAACGAAATCCTGGGATGGAGTCAGAAATTGGGAAAATACATTTCTCCATACTTTATCATTTTGGATCATTCACAAATATTTGACTTTATCAAAAGATAGAAAGGTAGAAAATAGTTGCTATTGAACATTTTCATCTTATGTTCACCGTCTTGATATTCTAGAATGATTATTTTTGCACTTTTTGAGTCCCACGTGGGAAACCAATAAACTGTAGGCTGTGTTATAGACATACATCACTCAGTGTAGCTACAGTGCACAGTTGTAATAGCCCTATTTTATAAAGGCTATATAGCCTGTCACCTTCAAAAGATGACAAATAAGTCAAATGTCTTCTCAGATGAGCGTGTTGAAAACATATAATTTGCTTGACAAATATATTGCCAGAACATAGACCCTCTTCCCTTCTGCTGTCCATGTGTATGAGTCTGGGAACAGATCCAGATTGACAGTCACTGATGACTCACAATGACATTTAAATCCACCACGAGTCGCTATAATTCATTTCTCACTTTAAGGGAACCATTTGGTTGAAAAACAAAACTATAAAAAGCTGCATTCCAATCGTAGAGTAGGGACATACGATTAGTCTTGTGGCCTGGGTCCTTGTGGTAGTGACAAAGCACTCTGCCAGACCCCGGGTGTAATTCACAGGCTGGAGATGAATACATGAAAGTGAAGCAGTCCCATACATCACCGTAACTCCCCTCTACGGTCATGTGTGCCCCAGAAAGTCACATGCCTACTGCCGTTTGTCATCGGAGCGTGCATTCTCATTTGGAACTTTGTGCTAAGCGCTGTGGGCCAAGCTGACACTTATGAAATATTTCCCCTGCTGACCCCGGCTACCGCTGCAGCCCAGTCATTAATCCTTGCTCTGCAGACAGACAGCGAGAGGGGTAGCGAGGGGGGTAATGAGAGAGGGGGAGGAGGCACAGAGAGAGAGAAAGGGAGGGACCGAGGGAAAGTAAGAGAGAGAGAGAGAGAGGGGACTCCAACGACAACCACACAGCCTTCACGGGAGGCCCTCACATAACATAACACCAACAGCTTTTCTATAGCAATCGATACTTCTATTGATTACTGGGAGGATTGTGTTGCTTTACAAGTTCCCCTCCTCTCATCAACTGTCTGTTTCTCTGTTGTGCTGCTTTCCCATATTTGGATCCTTTTCCACTTGATCCTTCTTTTCTTTCGTGTGCTTTTCCTTTGATCTCTACATTTTCATCCAGTTGATTTGCTTCGTCCCCCCTTTCCCTGGCCCGAGTGCATGTGTGCAGCACCCCAATAACTAAGTTTGGGCCTTATAAAGGTTATTTAGTTGCCAGGAGAAAGAGCAAGCTGCTTCTGCATGGCCTGCCAGAAGGTTACACTCCTGGTGCATCGTAAATTACATACGACAGGCAACAACAGGGGAGCAGAGAGGAAGAGAGAGGCGTTGTGAAGTGAAGACGTAAGTGCAGTTTTCTTTCTGGTCTGACTTGATGAATGAGTTTGAGAACAAGGCAGAAAATACATCATATCACCTTTAATGGGTACAGATTTCTGCAGTAATAACTCAACCTTAAAAATGGAGGGGGAAAAAAGGTGAAATATGGCTTCGCTTATTCCTCCCAATGACACTTTTACGAGCCCTCCCTGCAGTATAAAGGCATTGATTGCTATTTCAAAGTACTGTGTTGGACCCGATACTGAGTACAAACAGCTGTCACAGTGGAGGTAGTGGTAGGGAGAGGGAGGGAGAGGGAGGGAGGGAGGGATGCTGAGAGGACTTATGGCTCTCGCAAATTTAGGGCCTCTTTTCACAGAGTCGTTCACAGCTGTAAATTTACAGTGTTTGTGCTAACTGTTATTAAAACCAAATCCATGGCCTGGCCAATGTCATCCACTTTAGGAGAGCAGTTGGGGAGAATTCTTGTGCTGATGGCCTGTCCCTATGGTGAAGGTGACAAAGAGCCCATGTAATAAAATGAAAAGGTAACGTGTGTGTGTGTGTGTGTGTGTGTGTGTGTGTGTGTGTGTGTGTGTGTGTGTGTGTGTGTGTGTGTGTGTGTGTGTGTGTGTTTTGTGCGTGCATATGGAGAGATGAACTATCTCTGCTTGTCTTTATGTGTGCGTCAACATTATGCCTTGTGCAGACCAGTCATCTTCTCCATCTTGCTCTTCTTCTCTCCTTCTCTCCCTCTCTCTCCTGTTTTCCGTGCTGTGTACTTCGTTACTTTTACGAGAGCTCTGACCTTATGAAGTATGCTATAACTATTTGTGCTTAGACTGTGTGACCTAAGCCAGTCCTGCTATAAACCAGGCGTAAGTAACATGTGTGTCTCTCTCTGTGAGCCCAGAGATGTCAGCGGCTAGGGGGATTTCATTACTGTTGAGTACACTAGACATGATGGGAAACACAGGGAGCACAGGCCATTACTCTCTGCTTATGGAGTTCGGTCAGTGTTCTTGGTGGTTTTTTCATTATCAATTGTAAGTCACAAACTTTATGAATATCTCTACCTTTTGTCAAACTAAGATGAGCTGAGGAGGCTTCATGTTCTCTTTGTCCTCTCTCTCTCTCTCTCTCTCTCTCTCTCTCACACTCTCACACACACTCTCTCTCTCACACACACACTCTCTCTCTCTCACACACACTCTCTCTCCCACAGCCCAGTCTATTAAAACCTATTCTGGACTCCTGCCACCTGCACATCATTTATTTTAGCGGAGGCCAAGAAGAATTATTGATGTGTAAATCCTAAAGCCTTTTAGGAAATCAAAGTTCCAAGACATAAATCACATTTCCTTGCAAATCCAATAGTCTCACTCACTCACTCACTCACTCACTCACTCACTCACTCACTCACTCACTCACTCACTCATCCTAACACAGACAGAGGGTGAGGGAATCTCTGGACTCCTTCCTATCTATCCCCCGCTTCTTTCTTCAGGCTCATGAGGGAAAAGTTCAGGCCTCATCCTTTCCTTCCTCTGTCTAGATGTCTCATCCCTCTTTTCTCTGTTTGTACTTTACACCTCCACATTTGACTCTGCTCTCAATCACCCCAACACAGAACCACATATACTCACTGTTCTCTTATTCCTCTGCTAAACTTCTGATCTCTCTTTTATTTTACAGCTTTCATTTGTCATTTCTATCCCTTTCTCACATATCCACTTTATCTCTCTCTCTCTGTCTCTGTCTCTGTCTCTGTCTCTGTCTCTGTCTCTGTCTCTCTCTCTCTCTCTCTCTCTCTCTCTCTCTCTCTCTCTCTCTCTCTCATCACTGTGTCTCCTAGGACAACATCTTGACACATTGAAAAGGAGCCGGGGAGGGTGCTGTGGTGGAAATGTATCTCATCAGGCTGGCAGGCTGAAACGACTGGTTTTGTAAAGAGAGATTTACCGCCTGTTGAAAATGGAGGCATTACATGATTGAGTCCCAAATGGCACCCTACTCCCTATATAGTGGATTACTTTTGACCAGAGCCCTATGGACCCTGGTCAAAAGTAGTGGACTAAATAGGGAATACCGTGCCATTTGAGTTGGAGACATGTTGTGCAGGTGTTGGGATGACTTCTCCTGGTGGCTGACTGCGCCTTTATTGAGCACTAAATAAAACAAGAGGACGATTTAACTCTTCATCAGACCAAGTTGCAGAAGTAGAGAAAAGAGAAAGCACTGTAAACAATGTTAAGGGAAGGTGCGAGGGGTTAGTGCTCAATTCCTCTCCCTCTCCTTATTACAGGTAAAAGACGGTAGAACTGTCATTTCACAATGTGTGGGCCAGGCCTACTGAGGAAAATGATAGGTTGAGGACTTTCTCATCGATTTCCATGTCATTCTTCCAAATCACTGCTCTTCATTTTGCCATGAAAACCACACAATGGTGAAAATAGAATCAATCTTGTCCTGTCGAGCTGAGGCACACTGAGCCACCATGACACAGTGGAGCGCTACATGTTATGGTGACGTCCCTTTTTTGTCATACAGGGAGGATGGTGGGGAGCCTCTGTGATCCACCAGGGTTGGCTTGCACTGGCTGGCAGATTGTATCAACAAACGAGGCAGGCATATGTGCAGGAAGACTAAATAATACAAAAAGGGGGAGGGTGGGGGGGGGGTTAGTGATAAAACTGTGAAGGATTATCTGCCATTTGCCCGGCCCAGTGATTTGCTGTCAAAACAGATTTTGTAGAGATGGAATGACAGAAAGGAAGATGATGGAGGGAGGGAGGGGGGGGGGGTGTTATACAGGGAGGATTTTGTTTTTTTGTTTCATTTCTTGTCTTCCTTTCCTGACACCCTCTTCCCATGCATTGTGTGTCACTCACATCTGAACTTGCCGAGCAAATTCTGTGGAATGATTGGAGCTGTCACTCAAATGTAATTTGTTGGGTGCCGAGAGAGAGAGAGAGAGAGAGAGAGAGAGAGAGAGAGAGAGATAGAGAGAGAGAGAGAGAGATGTAGAGACTAGGACAGGTGTAGTCTGTCTATAGTAACTCACTGTGTTCATGCTTCAGATCACAGATGATAACTTTAAAGGCGACAAGATAAATGTCTGTAAGCGCAGGTGGTCTCACTACACAAACATCACCTATGTCATCCAGAACTGAAGGGAAATTACAGCTTGACTGTTCTCAAACACTCCAGCTCCAGAGGGCAAACCAAGGGCACGATAGAACACTATTCTATTTCTTTTTCAGCTGCTCCATACTCAGATACAGTACATTGTTTTGTGTCCAGGCTTGTCTCTAAGTTCATCTGGCAATCATGTGTTTTGTGAAGATTGAACTGAATGAAAGCTGAACATTATAAATCATCATAACATAGAGCTGTCATTGAATCAAGATCATTTGAATGGAGAGAAACCACATTATTTCAGACTCATACAACTTTTTTCTTCTCAGTAATAATGTGTTTGGTGGCAGTCTAAACTATTCCGTCAGTACCGAGGCAACAACAGCATAATTGACTTACTTGATTCTCTTTAACCTGACCAAAATATTATCTCCGGCCAAATGCCCCGTTGTGCTAAAGTTGCCACCCCGGTGACAATCCCAATTCCTGATAGCTGAGTAGTAGTCTCAGGGAGTTTAAAGAGAGGTGTGACTTGAGCCACCGTGGCTCATCAAAGTCATTACACACATTTCTTAAGCTGCCACTTCCAGCGCGCTGGGTTATTGAGCTCTTGAGATGATTTTACATCACCCAGCTGGCTACTGCCTATTCAGGGAGTTGACACCGGGGTTAGAAAAATAGCCCCTCGGAGTGAGCTTGGGGTCCAGGGGTCTCACCTGTTGACTGTCAATGGATGGTGTAGTAGAGACGTAGCAACTGTTGTGGGATGTGGCGGAGGTGTGTGGTGGATGCAGCTTATGTACAAGGGAGAGTTAGAGTCCCAGAGTTCCAGAGAACCTGCTGGTTTTTAATGTAACATTAGTGTACCTACCTGTCTTTTTCCTACTTGTCTTTTTCCTACCTGTCTGTGGGCTCTCTGTTACAAGAACAGACAGAATAGCTCCCAAGCTCTGGGCTTCCTTTGCACAGTGAAACACTCTAAAAGAGAGAGAGGGAGGGAGGAAAATAGGGAGGGGTGTAGAGGTGTAATTATTGTTTCACAAAACCTATATTTCCCCTCAGGGCCATACACATTCTCCATATCGCCCAACCTTTCTCGCTTTCTCTTTTCACCAAATTCAATGATACTTTTTTCTCTGTCACTCTGGTCTCTAAACTTTGAGGATTAGGGTGTAAGAGGTGGGGAGGGAGGGCTGGCATGTTGTGGCTGTGGCTGCAGGCCTCTGCAAGGGAGATATCCTCAGGTTTCGCTGATAGATATCCTGTCTGTCTGTCTGTCACCCCGAGGCGACAGGGAGATGTCATCATGTGTCAGAGCCTATCTGTCATCTCAGTCCTGTCAGCGCGGCTCTGCCGCCTTCCATCACGGCTCTGTCACTCTGAGTTTCCTCCACGGCTGTGATCTGAGAGGCCCAGACAATGCAACTGCCTGCTCTGCACTCCCCTCTCTGCACTCCCCTCTCAGCTCAGCTCACCTCTACTGATCTGCTCCGCTCTTAGTGCGGTGAAACCTACCGCTTACATGACACAACAGATGCAAGGTCAAGGTGTCTGTTGAGTTTCTGTTTTCTCTCAGGTGTGTTGTTGCGGTTGCCAATGCATGGAAGCCAATGAGGAGTGTGAGTGTGTCGGTGTGCGAGCGAGGCGAGGCAGGCGTTGTGTGTTTGAGTGACAGTGTGAGTGAGGTGCAGCCAGGCGGCGGCTCTTTGTAAGAAGTGCTGCCTACCTTCTCTTCTCACTAGTCCCTCCCGGCAACAAACTGTCATGGCTGACAGCTTCCACAAAGGAGGAGATGGAGGGAGAGGCAGGGGGTACAGGGATTAAAAAAAGTTGAAGAGATGAAATTAAAGCAAAGAAGGAACCTGACAGCACCTTGAGAAGAGGTATTGTCTGTGGGGGAAATGTATCTGTGAGAACAGGCTTTGATCACTGGAGGATGAGAAAGGGAAGTGCTTGTAAAGACGGCTCCCTAAGCTCATTGAAAAGAATGGAGGAAAGAAACCAGACCTGCAATTACTCCTCTCTCAGTGACTCAGGCAGGCCAGAGGAAACCACAACACTAAGGGGTAATGGTTCTACAAAACACAACCTGGAAGGTCAAGGTTGAGACATACTTGACCCTGTCGGTTGTGCAGCGGGCCGTGTTGAATGGTGACAGTTGTAGTACTGTTCGTCGAGGGTGTGTTTCGTCTACTTCTCTTCTCTGCTATTCAATGCGTTGCAAAAACTGCTGAGGTTGCACTATTCACAAGACTCAGTAAATGCAAAAAGACAGATGAAACGTAGCTACAGCATTGAAGTAAAAAGACAAAAACCCTTTCCCAAGAGGAAAACAAAAAGACAAAGGATTGTAGGAAAAGAAGCTTCACTTCAAAGGGGGAAGATTTTAATACATGAAGGAGAATGAACTCTGAGAGAGAGAAAGGAGGGAGAGGCAGTTGGAGGTGGACGGAGCAGGGGGGTGGAGCAGTGGAGATAATCACCTTTATTTGGTGATTTGGAGGAGAGGAGGCCAGGGCACCGCCCCAGCTCCATGTATATGGGAAGAGGAGTGCAGCTCCACTGCCCCACTATGCCCCACTATGCCCCAACAGCACTTTGATAGACAAAGCAGCCCAGTGAAGGGGAACTTCATGCTGGCAGGATCTGAGGAGACTGTTTACAGAAGAGCTTGTCTGATGTAGGCCCTGTTCCCGCCCTTGTATGGAAAGCAGTGTAGGGAGCCCGGCTTTGATGTCTCTCTCTTTCTGTTTCTCTATGTTCTGTTTCCCTCCTTCTTTATCTCTCTCTCTCCCTCTCTCTTTCTCCGTCAATTACCTCGTACCCCTGCACATCAACTCGGTATTGTGTATATACCCTGTGTAATAGCCAAGTTATCAAGAGAGAGCTAGAGAGAGAGATGAGAGAAGCTACCTCAAATCAAATGTTTGTCACATGCTTCGTAAACAACAGGTGTAGACTAACAGTGAATTGCTTACTTACGGGCCCTTCCCAACAACCCAGAAAGCAAGAAAATATAGAAATAATAGGAAAGTAATAACATGTAGTAATAAAAGTAATAATAAATACACAATGAGTAATGATAACTTGGCTATATACATGGGGTACCAGTACCGAGTTGATGTGCAGTGGTACGAGGTAATTGAGGTAGTTACAGTGCATTCGGAAAGTATTCAGACCCCTTGACTTTTTCCGCATTTTGTTACGTTAAAGCCTTATTCTAAAATGTATTTAAAAAATGTTTTCACTCATCAATCTATACACAAAGGTTTCTCATTATGGGGTATTGTGTGTAGATTGATGAGGGAAAATGTATTTCATGAATTTTAGAATGAGGCTGTAACGTAACAAAATGTGGAACATTTTGCTAACACTTTAGAAATATAATTTTTGCACAAGTATTCAGACCCTTTATTCAGTACTTTGTTGAATCACATTTGGCAGCGATTACAGCCTTGAGTCTTCTTGGGTATGATGCTACAAGCTTGGCACATCTGTATTTGGGGAGTTTCTTCCATTCTTCTCTGCAGATCTTCTCAAGTTCTGTCAGGTTGGATGGGGAGTGTCACTGCACAGCTATTTTCAGGTCTCTCCAGAGATGTTCAATCAGGTTCAAGTCCGGGCTCTGGCTGGGCCACTCAAGGACAGTCTGAGACTTGTTCCGAAGCCACTCCTGCGTTGTCTTGGCTGTGTGCTTAGGGTCGTTGAGGTCCTGAGCGCTCTGTAGCAGGTTTTCATCAAGGATCTCTGTACTTTGCTCTGTTCACCTTTCCCTCGATCCCGATTAGTCTCACAGTCCCTGCCGCTGAAAAACATCCCCACAGCATGATGCTGCCACCACCATGCTTCACCGTAGAGATGGTGCCATGTTGCCTCCAGACCTGAGGTTTCATCAGACCAGAGAAATTTGTTTCTCATGGTCTGAGAGTCCTTTAGGTGCCTTTTGCAAACTCTAAGCAGGCTTTCATGTGCCTTTCACTCAGGAGTTGCTTACGTCTGCCCACTCTACCATAAAGGTCTGATTGGTGGAGTGCTCCGGAGATGGTTGTCCTTCTGAAAGCTTCTCCCATCTCCACAGAGGAACTCTGGAGCTCTTTCTGGGTGACCATTGGGTTCTTGATCACCTCCCTGACCAAGGCCCTTCTCCCCCTATTGCTCAGTTTGGCCAGGTGGGTAGCCTTCCACAAGCTTCCCACAATAAATTGGGGGATATTTGGCCCATTCCTCCTGGTAGGAGCTGGTGTAACTGAGTCAGGTTTGTAGGCCTCCTTGCTCGCACACACTCAGTTCAGCCCACAAATATTCTATGGGATTGAGGTCAGGGCTTTGTGATGGCCACTCCGATACCTTGACTATGTAGTCCTTAAGCCGTTTTGCCACAACTTTGGAAGTATGCTTGGGGTCATTGTCCATTTGGAATACCCATTTGCGACCAAGCTTTAACTTCCTGACTGATGTTGCTTCAAAATAACCACATAATTTTCCTTCCTCATGCTGCCATCTATTTTGTGAAGTGCACCAGTCCCTCCTGCAGCAAAGCACACTCACAACATGATGCTGCCACCCCCGTGCTTCACGGTTGGGATGGTGTTCTTCATCTTGCAAGCGTTCCCCTTTTTCCTCCAAACATAACAATGGTCATTATGGACAAACAGTTATATTTTTGTTTCATCAAACTAGAGGGCATTTCTCCATTAAGTATGATCTTTGTCCCCATGTGCAGTTGCAAACTGTAGTCTGGCTTTTTTATGGTGGTTTTGGAGCAGTGGCTTCTTTCTTGCTGAGCGGCCTTTCAGGTTATGTCGATATAGGACTCTATGGATATAGATACTTTTGTACCTCTTTCGTCCAGCATCTTCACAATGTCCGTTGCTGTTGTTCTGGGATTGATTTGCACTTTCCGCACCAAAGTATGTTAATCTCTAGGAGCCAGAACGCGTCTCCTCCCTGAGCGGTATGACGGCTGCATGGTCCCCTGGTGTTTATACTTGCGTACAAATGTTTGTACAGATGAACGTGGTACCTTCAGGCATTTGGAAATTGCTCCCAAGGATGAACCTGTTGAGGCCTACAATTTTTTTCTGAGGTCTTGGCTGATTTTGTTTGATTTTCCCATGATGTCAAGCAAAGAGGCACTGAGTTTGGAGGTAGGCCATGAAATACATCCACAGGTACACCTCCAATTGACTCAAATTATGTCACTTAGCGTATCAGAAGCTTCTGAAGCCATGACATAATTTTCTGGAATTTTCCAAGCTGTTTAAAGGCACAGTCAACTTAATGTATGTAACTTCTGAAACACTGGAATTGTGATACAGTGAATTATTAGTGAAATCATCTGTCTGTAAACAATTGTTGGAAAAATGACTTGTGTCATGCACAAAGTAGATGTCCTAACCGACTTGCCAAAACTATAGTTTGTTAACAAGAAATTTGTGGAGTGGTGGACAAATTAGTTTTAATGACTCCAACCAGTGATGTACTGGGTCGTACGCACTACCACTGTACTGCCTTGCCAAGCAGTTGCCATGCCAAGCAGTGATGCAGCCAGTTAAGATGTTCTCAGTGGGGCAGCTGTAGAACTTTTTGAGGATCTGAGGGCCCTTGCCAAATATTTTCAGCCTCCTGCCCTCTTCTCGACTGTGTTGCTGTGTGTGGACCATGATAGATCTTTAGTGATGTGGACACTGAGAAAATTGAAGCTCTCGACCCGTTCCAATTCAACCCCATTGATGTGAATGGGGGCGTGATTGGCCCTCCGTTTCCTGTAGTCCCTGATCAGCTCCTTTGTTTTGCTAACGTTTAGGGAGAGGTTGTTGTCCTGGCACGACACTGCCAGGTCTCTGACGTCCTCCCTATAGAGTGTCTCATCATCTTCGGTGATCAGGCATACACCGTTGTGTCATCAGCAAACTTAATGATGGAGAGGGAATTGTGTGCAGGCATGCAGTCGTGGGTGAAATTTGGAGTACAGGAGGGAACTAAGCACTCATCCCTGAGGGGCCCTTGTGTTGATGGTCAGCGTGGCGAATGTGTTGTTACCTACCCTATCCACCTGGGGTCGGCCCATCAGGAAGTCCAGGATCTAGTTGCAGAGGGAGGTGTTCAGTCTCTGGGTCCTTAGTTTAGTGATGAGCTTGGAGGCTCACTATGGTGTTGAACACTGAGCTGTAGTCAATGAAGAGCATTCTCACATAATTGTTCTGCTTGTCCAGGTGGGAAAGGGCAGTGTTGAGTGCAATAGAGATTGCGTCATCTGTGGATCTTTTGGGGTGGTTTGCGAATTGGAGTGTGTCCAGGGTGTCTGGGATGATGGTATTGATGTGAACCATGACCAGACTTTCAAAGCATTTCATAGCTACAGATGTGAGTGCTATGGGGCGATAGTCATTTAGACAACCATTTCCTGCAGTCGAATGACCAAAGCTGTTGGAATGTTATTAATATTTTTCATGATTTCATAGATAATAAACTTTTCTTTTTTATTACGCCGAAATTCTGGTGTTTCAATGTCAAACGGTTATATTTCAGTCTTCTGTGATGTGCAGTACCAGTCAAATGTTTGGACACACCTACTCATTCCAGGGTTTTTCTTTATTTTTACAATTTTCTACATTGTAGAATAATAGTGAAGACATCAAATCTATGAAATAACACATATGGAATCATGTGGTAACCAAAAGAATGTTAAACAAATCAAAATATATTTTATATTTGAGAACCTTCAAAATAGCCACCCTTTGCCTTGATGACAGCTTTGCGCATCCAACCCGGAAGCCGGCCGCACCAATGTGTCGGAGGAAACACCGTGCACCTGGCAACCTTGGTTAGCACGCACTGCGCCCGGCCCGCCACAGGAGTCGCTGGTGCGCGATGAGACAAGGACATCCCTACCGGACAGCCCCTCCCTAACCCGGGCGACGCTAGGCCAATTGTGCGTCGCCCCACGGACCTCCCGGTCGCGGCCGGTTACGACAGAGCCTGGGCGCGAACCCAGAGTCTCTAATGGCACTGCGCCACCCGGGAGGCCAGGTTTGCACACTCTTGGCATTCTCTCAACCAGTTTCATGAGGTAGTCACCTGGAATGCATTTCAATTAACAGGTGTGCCTTGTTAAAAGTACATTTGTGGAATTTCTTTCCTTCTTAATGTGTTTGAGCCAATCAGTTGTGTTGTGACAAGGTAGAAGTGGTATCCAGAAGATAGCCCTATTTGGTAAAAGACCAAGTCCATATTATGGCAAGAACAGCTCAAATAAGCAAAGAGAAACGACAGTCCATCATTACTTTAAGACAAGAAGGTCAGTCAATACTTACCATTTCAAGAACTTTGAACTTTTCTTCAAGTGCAGTCGCAAAAACCATCAAGCGCTATGATGAAACTGGCACTCAGGAGGGCCACCACAGGAAAGGAAGACCCAGACTTACCTCTGCTGCAGAGGATAAGTTCATTAGAGTTAACTGCACCTTAGATTGCAGCCCAAATAAATACTTAACAGATTTCAAGTAATAGACATCAACTGTTCAGAGGAGACTGCGTGAATCAGGCCTTCATGGTCGAATTGCTTGCAACGAAGAGACTTGCTTGGGCCAAGAACTTTGAGCAATGGACATTAGACCAGAGGAAATGTGTAATTTGGTCTGATGAGTCCAAATTTGCGATTTTTGGTTCCAACCTCTGTGTCTTTGTGAGACACAGACTAGGTGAACGGAGGATCTCTGACTGTGTGGTTCCCACCATGAAGCATGGAGGAGGAGGTGTGATGGTGTGGGGGTGCTTTGCTGTTGATTTATGTCAAATAAAGGCACACTTAACCAGAATGGCTACCACAACATTCTACAAAGATACGCCATCCCATCTGGTTTGCACTTACTTAGTGGGACTATCATTTGTTTTTCAACAGGACAGTGACCCAACACAACTCCAGGCTGTGTAAGGGTTATTTGACCAAGAAGGAGAGTGATGGAGTGCTGCATCAGATGACCTGGCCTCCACAATCTCCTGACCTCAACCCAAATGAGATGGTTAGGGATGAGTTGGACTGCAGAGTGAAGGAAAAGCAGCAAACAAGTGCTCAACATATGTGGGAACTCCTTCAAGATTGTTGGAAAAGCATTCCAGGTGAAGCTGGTTGAGAGAATGCCAAGAGTGTGCAAAACTGCCAGCAAGGCAAATGTTGGCTACTTTGAAGAATCTAAAATCCTTTTTTGGTTACTGCATGATTCCATATGTGTTATTTCATAGTGTAGATGCCTTCACTACTATTCTACAATGGGAGAAAATGAAGAAAAACCCTTGAATGAGTAGGTGTGTCCAAATCTTTTGACTGGTGCTGTATATAAAGAGTAATATTGGAATACAAATTCAACATTGAATACATTTCAACTCTGTCTGACAAAATAAAGGTGTCTTCTTTTTTTAGCCCACAATTATGTGTGTGAGGTCTAATCTTTTGTTTCAAAGTAGATTTGTTTTAGAATACCAAGAAACACTCTGTGACCATGACTTAGCCCACCGCCGTAAAAGGTTAACTTGACATTTTTAGGCTCAGGGACTATGCAGGTCTGCTTGAAAGATGTAGGTATTACAGACTGGGTCAGGGAGAGGTTGAAAATGTCAGTGAAGACAATTGCCAGCTGGTCAACGCATGCTCAGAGTACGCGTCCTGGTAATCCGTCTGGCCCTGCGGCCTTGTGAATGTTAACCTGTTTAAAAGTCTTACTCTCATCGGCTACGACGAGCATGATCCTACAAGTGAGTGCATGCGCATATGCGTCTGTATGTGTGCGTGCGTGAGTGTGTGTGCGTGCATACCTGCGCACGTGCGTGCGTGTGCTCTGATAGAGTCAAATAGGTCCTGTCAACAGCATGGCTGCTTTAATGTGACATAATAATGTGGCCTGCCAGTGCCAATAACTCACCACAAGCAGCACATTTGTGCATATTTATAAGAGTCCATAATTTCAGCCCCCTCATAAAAAATTAAATCTCTACTTGTGCTGGTGCTGGGAACTGCTGAGTGCGTTCATAAACCACTGAGCAAGCTTTTCATTCACTACCTGGGGAAGATTTGTGTGTATTGCCGGGAGAGGAGATGATAGAGAACAGATTTATCAATGATCTAGCTGAAACAAATGTACAGTTGAAGTCAGAAGTTTACATACACCTTAGCCAAATAGATTTAAACTCAGTTTTTCACAATTCCTGACATTTAATCAGAGTAAAAATTCCCTGTCTTAGGTCAGTTAGGATCACCACATTATTTTAAGAATGTGAAATGTCAGAATAATAGAGAGAATGATTTATTTCAGCTTTTGTTTCTTTCATTACATTCCCAGTGGGTCAGAAGTTTACATACACTCAATTAGTATTTGGTAGCATTGTTTAACTTGGGTCAAAAGTTTCAGGTAGCCTTGCACAAGCCTCCCACAATAAGTTGGGGGAATTTTGGCCCATTCCTCCTTACGGAGCTGGTGTAACTGAGTCAGGTTTGTAGGCCTCCCTGTTCGCACACACTTTTTCAGTTCTGCCCACAATTTTTTTAATAGGATTGAGGTCAGCACTTTGTGATGGCCACTCCAATACCTTGACTTTGTTGTCCTTAAGCCATTTTGCCACAACTTTGGAAGTATGCTTGGGGTCATTGTCCATTTGGAAAACCCATTTGCGACCAAGCTTTAACTTCCTGACTGATGTCTTGAGATGTTGCTTCAATAATATCCACATAATTTTCTTCCCTCATGATTCCATCTATTTTGTGAAGTGCACCAGTCCCTCCTGCAGAAAAGCACCCCCACAACATGATGCTGCCACCCACATGCTTCACGGTTGGGATGGTGTTCTTCGACTTGCAAGCCTCCCCCTTTTTCCTCCAAATATAACGATGGTCATTATGGCCAAACAGTTCTATTTTTGTTTCATCAGAAAGGAGAACACTTCTCCAAAAAGTACGATCTTTGTCCATATGTGTAGTTGCAAACCGTAGTCTGGCTTTTTTATGGCGGTTTTGGAGCAGTGGCTTCTTCCTTGCTGTGTCGCCTTTCAGGTTATGTTGATATAGAACTCATTTTACTGTTTTGTACCTGTTTCCTCCAGCATCTTCACAAGGTCCTTTGCTGTTGTTCTGGGATTTATTTGCACTTTTCGCACCAAAGTACTTTCATCTCTAGGAGACAGAACGCGTCTCCTCCCTGAGCGGTATGACGGCTGCGTTGGCCCATGGTGTTTATACTTGCGTACTATTGTTTGTACAGATGAACGTGGAACCTTCAGGCATTTGGAAATTGCTCCCAAGGATGAACCAGACTTGTGGAGGTCTACAATTTATTTTCTGAGGTCTTAGCTGATTTCTTTACATCCACAGGTACACCTCCAATTGACTCAAATGATCAGAAGCTTCTAAAGCCATGACATAATTTTCTGGAATTTTCCAAGCTGTTTAAAGGCACAGTCAACTTAGTGTATGTAAACTTCTTACCAACTGTAAGTGAAATAGTCTGTAAACAATTGTTGGATTTTTTGCACAAAGTAGATGTCCTAACCGACTTGACAAAACTATAGTTTGTTAACAAGAAATTTGTGGGGTGGTTGAAAAACAAGTTTTAATTACTACAACCTAGGTGTATGTAAACTTCCGACTTCAACTGTAGCACATTCATAATACTGTGACTGATTCTGTGTCAAATTATCTCTTATTGCGCCAGCTGTGCCACCAGAAACTCTGGGTTCGTGCTCAGGCTCTGTTGTAACCGGCTGCGACCGGGAGGTCCGTGGGGCAACGCACAATTTGGCCGGTAGGGATGTCCTTGTCTCATCACGCACCAGCAACTCCTGTGGCGGGCCGAGCGCAGTGCGCACTAACCAAGGTTGCCAGGTGCACGGTGTTTCCTCCGACACCTTGGTGCGGCTGGCTTCGGGGTTAGATGCGGCTGTGTTAAGAAGCAGTGCGGCTTGGTTGGGTTGTGTATGGCTTCGGGGTTGGATGCGGCTGTGTTAAGAAGCAGTGCGGCTTGGTTGGGTTGTGTATCGGAGGACGCATGACTTTCAACCTTCGTCTCTCCCGAGCCCGTACGGGAGTTGTAGCGATGAGACAATATAGTAGCTACTAAAAACAATTGGATACCACGAAATTGGGGAGAAAAAAAATAATAATAATAATAATAATAATTGATCTCTTATTTTCCTTTAATCTATGTGTTCCAAAATGGCACCTTATCTCCTATATAGTGCACCACATTTGACAAGAGCCCTATAGGTCCTGGTCAGAAATAGTGCACTATATAGGGAGTAGGGTGCCATTTGGGATGAACACTATGTACTTTATCTATAGAGGATTTATTGTGTTTCTCCTACGAGCTGCTGAATATAAATGAAGGGTGAAAAATGTATCCATAAGTGATTTATTCTCTACACAGTCCTAAAATGTTGCAGCATAATAAAATGTACTTGCTCTAATTGCTATTCTTTTTGCCTCAGTACTTCCTATGGCGGCTTTAGTCACAAGGGGCAATCAGGTTTTTCCTTTATAGTTTCTCTCTCTACACACTGCATGTCACAGTATTATCTGCGCGTCGCAGCATTATCTGCGCGTCGCAGCATTATCTGCATGTCACAGTATTATCTGCGCGTCGCAGCATTATCTGCATGTCACAGCATTATCTGCACGTCACAGCATTATCCGCATGTCACAGCATTATCTGCACGTCACAGCATTATCTGCATGTCACAGTAGTATCTGCGCGTCGCAGCATTATCTGCATGTCACAGCATTATCTGCACGTCACAGCATTATCCGCATGTCACAGCATGATCCGCGTGTCACAGCATTATCTACATGTCACAGCATTATCCACACGGCATAGCATTATCTGAATGTCACAGCATTATCTGCATGTCACAGCATTATCCATATGTCACAACATTATCTGCATGTCACGGCATTATCTGCATTTCACAGCATTGCATGATCTGCATGTCATAGCATTATCTGCATTCCGCAGCATTATCTGCACTCCCTATCCCGTATAGGGTGCACTACTACTGACCAGGGCCCATTCTGGTAAACCATTGTTACGTTGGACCATTGTAACATTTGTTCCTGCTTTATCCGCCAGCATGGCATGTCAGTGAAAAGAAAATGACTGTGATACTGGGTTGCTTACCCTTCTGGTCTAGGCTTGTTGATATGCCTGGAGGAATGTATTGGAGCTGGGAGCTGGAAGCTGGCTCAGGTGTGGGCCGGGGGACAGGCCTCTGGCACTCACTGCCATTCAGCATTCACAGCTTAGAAGAGATTTAGATAAAAAGGCATTAAAAATGACAGCAATCGGCACACAGATTTCCTGCTGGAAATATCCAGCTTTTGGCCATAACTGAGGGCCTCTGTCTGTCTGTCTCTTTAGAGAGCAGCAGAGACTGAAACTGTAGCCTTGTCTGGATGGCTGAGATCCTGAGGCCTTAGCAGCTTTTTGGGTATTATCATCACATTGTGATCTATTGGACAGAGATAGAAGAGAGAGAAACGTGAGGGGTGGGGAGAGTGAGCGAGGGGGGGGGGGGGGTAGCTCATCCACAGGCCGCTCTGGGGAAGTGTGATATGAATGGCTACAAAAACAGGCCCTTCAGTTAGGAAAAACAGAGGGTTTAAACTCTCACTCTCTCAAATGATTCATTTCTAAACAAAAGAGCTCCAACTCCTACCAATTCCTCTGAGTCATTCCACTCAGTTGGAGTACAATTGATTTTGACTGCTCAAGTGTAATGGGCCTACACTTTCCCCCCTCCTCCTTCTTGTCTTTTCATATCTCCTCAGTTTACTCTGCCCAAGGCATAGAAGCATAGAGCGACTGGCTGCATACACTTTTCCAGTGAACTGAACTAAATGCAGAGCTTTTATCCCCGACATGGTTTCCTTACAGAGTGTGACAGATTGGTATACATGTGACAGGGGTTCAAATAGAAGACAAGAGAGAGATTAGACCTGTGACTCGGTATGAAGAGGGTCACAAGTGCTGGCTGTTCCCCATCCTTGCCCCCTCCACCCCCCACCTCCATCACCCTGACCAACACTAATTGTAAACATATGATCACCGCTGCAGATGCAGAGTGCCTCCACTCCTGCTTTACGCCCAGTTCCAGTCTGTGTCCCAAATTGCATATTATTCCCTGTATAGTGCACAATTTTTTGCCAAAACCCTATGGGCCCTGGACAAAAGTAGTGCACTGTATAGGGAATAGATTGCCAAGGAATAGATTGCCATTTGGGATGCAGGCCCAGTGACTTGATGCTATCTATACCCAATCAAAATAGAAATGTGAAGTAAAGGCCCATCTAGAGCCCTACAGTGGGGTGGCTCAAATTGAAAGTGACAGGTTGACACATACATAATATGGCACCCGTAATGTGATTAGGCCAGCTGCATGGTGCTCCTTTCTCTAAACCCAGAGAATGGTTGGAGGGAAGTGAGTCCCAAATCACACCCTATTCCCTATGTAGTGCACTATTTCTGACTAGACTCGTATAGGCCTTGGTGCACTATATTTAGGGAGTAGGGTGCCATTTGGGACGCAAACAGACTTGTGTCCAGCAATGCCAAACACACTTAAACTCTTACCACTAAAAGGCAAAAGGGTTAGTCCCCCCCACACTTTAGTTGGTCTTGTGATTCTTCATGCTTTGAGACGAAATGAGATGATGCTGTAGTTGAATCATAACTCCTATAGGGGAATTACAAACACATGTGGATGGAGGAGGAGGAGGAGGGGGTGGGGGTTGGGTCTGACTGGGTTTAATACATTGCGAGCCATCAACAGAGAGAGAGAGAGATTGAGAGAGAGAGAGGGAAGGTAGGGTACGACGGGAAAGGATTAGGTCAGGCATGATCAGGAGTTGGGCTGGCCCAAGTGAGCGTGTCATGCAGTGCCTTTGATGTGAATGAGAAATGACATGACAATTAATGATATCACAGGTGTAAAATGGAGCTTATCTTAAGTCTCATAAAGTTGAGTCTCATTGGTATGATATAGATACTATTTGATTTCTAAAAGTTTCTAGGTGAGGATAGGAAAATCAAATGGAAATTAATGCAGGGAGGAAGGGTTGAAGGGAGCCTAGGGAGTGACCATTGCAAAAATATAGTAACTAAGAGAGTTTCGAGTTTTAATGTCACAAGTACAGTGAAATGCCTTTCTTGCAAACTCAAAACCCAACAATGCAATAATCAATAGCAATGTAATACTAGGAAAAAAACAACACGAGAAATAAGAAAAAATATGAAGAGCACAATAAGTAAGTAAGTATACTTTAAATAGAGTCAGTTTGAATACCAAATGTACAATGTGTGTGTGTGTGTGTGTGCGTGTGTGTGTGTGTGTGTGTGTGTGTGTGTGTGTGTGTGTGTGTGTGTGTGTGTGTGTGTGTGTGTGTGTGTGTGTGTGTGTGTGTGTGTGTGTGTGTGTGTGTGTGTGTGTGTGTGTGCGTGTGTGTGTGTGTGTGTAGGTCCCAGTGTGTGTGTGTGTGTGTGTGTGTGTGTGTGTGTGTGTGTGTGTGTGTGTGTGTGTGTGTGTGTGTGTGTGTGTGTGTGTGTGTGTGTGTGTGTGTGTGTGTGTGTGAGTGTGTGTAGGTCCCAGTGAGTGTGCATAGAGACTGCAAAAATGAAAGGTCAATGAGGAGCCAAGGTTAACACAGATAGTCGCTGTAGCTATTATGAAACCTTGCCGTGCGGAAGCAGAGAGAATAGTCTATGGCTTGGGTGGTTGAAGTCTTTAATGATTGTCCGGGCTCTCCCACCACACTTCCTGATATAGATGTCCTGGGTGGCAGGGAGGTCGGCCCCAGTGATGTACTGGCCTGTCCGCACCACCCTCTGTAGTCCCATGCGATCGCGGGCGGTGCTATTGGCATACCAGGCAGTGATGCGGCCAGTCAAAATGCTCTCAATGGTGCAGCTGTATAACTTTTGGAGGGTTTGAAGGCCGTGACAAACGTTTTCAACCTCCTGGCTGTGTGCATGTGCTTGGACAGAATGAACCGTGGAGCTGGGTCCAGCAGGAAATTCAATCAAAACTCCTCAAATGTCTGAGGCTGACCGTGAAAAATAGCCAAATTATAAAATTGAGCTGGAGAAATGAAAATAATTATTGCAGTTGGCAGGGGAGCCGGAGCCCAGGGCCACATTTCCAAATGAGCCGTTGGTGTGGAAGGAGAGCACATCAGTCCTCCCCTTACCTTCACAGTTACGTTTCTTTTTCCCAGGGAATCCCCTGACTGTCGATCTAGCGATGACAAGATGAAAGATGGAGAGAGAGGGACTGAAGAAATGGAGCATGGACTTGCCTGGGCTAGGAAATGAAGAGATGGTAGACAGCAGTATGAGAGGGTATTGCTTTGCCAAACACAGTCAAATTGAAATGCCTTGGGTTTCCAGAATTAGGGTAATTCTTCAACTGTGTTTAAAAATGTGTCAACGAGCAGGGAGATGGAGTAACATTTCCAGCTCTTCTTGACTTCTGCCCCTTTTATACACCTCCCTCTAACTCCAAACTGAAATGTAAACACATCTTTGTTTTGATTATTGCGCTGCGCCGGACGCCAAAGCCTACAACGTGGGAATCATCATAAAAGTCAAATGAATGTTATCCATCATTCTCCAACCCCACTAAGTAGACCTAAAGACGGACTCCATCTCCACTCTGTCTCCTCTATCTCCCTCTTTCTTCGCTGGGCCTTTGAGTTGAAGAAAAGCCTGTCAAGGGGAATTAAGTCCAGCCAAAGACATAGTTGAGCGTATGTGACAGGCTGAAAGCAGCTAAAATGGCCTTATAATGATACTAATAATGGGGTGGGTAAGCATCATTTACCAGCACTGGACCGGGAGGTAGGAGGGATGGAGGGAGGGAACCAGGCTGCAGTAGTGATGATGATGCAGATCTGTCCTCATTTACACTGGCATGGTGGCTGTGTTCCAAATGCATCCCAAATGGCACCCTATTCCCAATTAAATGCACTACTTTTGTGCCCAGTGCCCATACACTATGGGAATAGGGTGCCATTTGGGATGCAGGTGACGGGATGGAACAGAAGGAAAGGTGGAGCAGCTCCAAGCCCACCAGTATCTCTGTGGGCCAGCCCCTGCCGTTGCCTCTATCCAGCCCTGTCCCTGTGCTGCTCCACGCGAGGAAGCCTGCTAGTCAGTGCGCACTGGACTGGAAAATCAGAGTTGACTGGTTTTATTCCAGGGTTTGCAGCCGCAGTCTCGTTTGAAACGGGGATCTGGGTGACCTCACGCTGCCGCGGGAGCACATGTTAACCATTCCACTCTCTCGTGGGTGACCAGGGAGGGCGGGGGAGGCTATGACAGGCAGTCATCAAGGGCCGCTCCCACAGGGTCACACGCACACAAACACACACAGGCAGAGAGAGAGAGAGACACACACACACACACATGTCCTTGCCTTTATCCATGTAGTGTGACATGGTGCTGGTGATAGTAAGGGTGGTTGGTTACCTCAGCCCTCAGGTCTCTCACTGGCCTCCGAGGCAGCTTGGTCACAGGCAGACTGTGGCCTGATTGTTACTGACCTCTATTCTCCTTCATCTCTGTGCCCTTCACTGTGAATGTCACGGTTCTCATTATAGCATGGATAGTACCAGGACATCAGTGCGCACACACACATCAGACCCACTCATCTGTGTAAATTGAAATAGTTGTGTATTTGCGAGAAGGGTAAATATGCGTTTCCCTCTCTCACCAAAACAATGATGCTAACCCCTTAGATTGTGTTTGTGGATGTGTGCGCCCAAGTGTGTATGTCTCTGGATGGCCAACAGGGGAGGAAACAGAGCATAGTGTTAGGGAGACAGCCGTCAGGACCAACAACGTGTCAGGACAGAGGCAGGTAGATGTGTGGGCTCTGTGCCTTGGCTGCCGTCCACCTCGTCAAAGCCACTTTCTCAAACTCACAGTGACGCACCCTTGCCCCGGGCCGCATGGCTTATGTTACAGTACCAGTCAAAGAGATAATGACTTCATATTTGGCATTTAAGATAACATCTAGCTAACTTAACCTGTGCCCCCTCCCTCTCTCTCTCTCTGAGTTCAGAGCTCTCTCTCTCTCTCTCTCTCTCTCTCTCTCTCTCTCTCTCTCTCTTTATATGCAGGGCACAGTGTGTTGTCCCAGTGTGTTTGCTAGTTTAAGTGTGTCTGATGGTTAAACTAAGAAGACAGCCTGCTGACAGGCCTTATGCCAGGGCTACGTATGCCAAAAGGCTGGGAAATGAATGAAAATATGCTGTGTGTCATTTCTCCTAAAAACCTAACTTGTCATGAAGGTTGTGTGTGTGTGTGTGTGTGTGTGTGTGTGTGTGTGTGTGTGTGTGTGTGTGTGTGTGTGTGTGTGTGTGTGTGTGTGTGTGTGTGTGTGTGTGTGTGTGTGTGTGTGTGTGTGTGTGTGTGTGTGTGTAAGAGAGAGAGAGAGAGAGAGAGAGAGAGAGTGATCTATGTGTGTGTCATTATAGGAAAGTCTGTAAAAGTTGGATCTAAACAGCAGAATCTGCCTACTCTGCACAGCCAATAGAGCATTTTAATATCCCCTGCTGAAGAGAAACAGCATAGACCAGCCTAAATTTTAAACTGGTCCATGGTGGTCAGTGCTGGTCTGATGCTGGTCAAGCTGGTTAATTTGGTTGATTAACTGGTCAAGCTGATGATGCTGGTGATCAACCCGTGCTGGTATGCTCATGCTGGTGATGCTGGTATGCTGGTGACGAAGCTGGTCCATGCTGGTTCAGTATATGCTGGTCCAGCATGGTCTAACTCAGGGATGGGCAACTATGATGGGGGTGGGGGCCACAAAAAATCTGAACTCATCATGAGGGGCTACAGTGGCTCGAGGATCTGCTAGACATGCAGTGAGAGCGGCCCTAGCCTATTGGTGGCCCTAAGTGAATTTTGCTGGGCCCCCACTTGCGAGCAAAACATTTTAGAGGCCCCCCTCTTGACAGTGAAGAGAACAAATGTACATTTTAGAGTTAATTTCCAGCAATTCTACACATTTTGCTATGGGATGTAATGAAAATGTTGCAGTTTTAATGCAAGTTTGCTGCAATTCTACACATTTTGCTATGGGGCGTAGAGAAAATGTGCAGTTTTGCAGCTATTTTGCTGCAATTCTACACATTTTGCCATAGGGTGAAGACATTTTTGCATTTTTTAATATGATATCTGAGTGAGAGTGACTAACAAAATCAATGGGGGCCCACTGGTCAGTAATACGACCATGATTACTTCCAGTTTAGATAGCTGGCTAGACTAATTTAGCAATATAAAAAATGTAAAAATATAAAAAGTGAGTGACTGTCAGTGATTGACATTACAAGAGAAAAACTGCTGATACACACAGTAAGTTGAAACCCGCGGGCCTACAAAAGAGCCACCAGCTGGTAAAGGTGGTCTGCAAAACCAAGTCCATCATTATCATATTTGTATTGCGGTTTGATTTTAAGAATTGTTTGTTTCAATATCTATGTTTTGATTGTTTTTTCAGTGATTGATTAATCAATGGTTTAGATAGTCTCATTTATTAGTCTTTCTAACCCTGCCATTCATTCTAAATGCAGATTGTGGGTAAATAAAAGTTGGATGTCCCCAATCTGTCTGGATTCAAATAGTAATTAAACATCACTTTGCAAGCCAGCATAATGTGACCTGTTGCTGGCTTTGCTGGTGACCAGCTTATGCTAGTCACCATTATCCAAAAGCACAGCGAAGGCTGGTGACCAGCATGGCCAGCTGGTCTATGCAGTTTTTTCCTCAGTGTTAAAGCCAGTGTTGTTGATCCCACAAGTTCTTCTCGGTGAGGGTGCTCATCAAAGCTCCTCCAAATCGACTCCAATTTCATTTTGATCCCTGCCGTTGGAATGTGAAGTGAACAAGGACATTTATTGTGAAGCCAAAACGGAAACGGAAATAGCCTCAAGCCTAACACGAAACATGTTGGCTGTCAGCGCTCAGCATTCATTTAATGCCACTGTCTTTAGAGGCTCGGCAGTTGAGTTTAATCCGGTGGAGCGGTGGAAATGAGTGTTGGTGACAGGGATGTCAACAGCGGTTTGTTTCGCGGGCTGCAGGAGAACAGTACCTGCCTGTGTCTTTGTGTTATCCAACCAGCCCAGTCTTCTCCCCTTGTGTGCCCAAGTCAACCCATGTTACTCTCAATCACCGAACCCAACAGTGACACGCTTAATCACCCAATCAGTTAGCCGCACTCAGCGCTTTCTATGGCGGCATCCCAAATGGCACCCTATTCCCTATATAGTGCACTATTTTTGACCAGAGCCCCATAGCCACTATATAGGGAATAGGGTGCAATTTGGGACGCTACCCTAAACCTTCCCCTGCCTGTCTGTCTGTGTATATGTATAAATATAATTTTAACATGCCACAGTGGAAGTTTCTAAATAACTTAACTATGTTGAGATATTATGTTTTCATTTGGACGGCGTCCATCCACTCCACAGTTAAAATGGCTGCCTGACACAAAAACAGGTATGACAGCTGATTTCAATCCTGGTGCCTGAGCTGAACTGGCAGTTGGTTGCTCTGGCAGTTTGTCCAGGGTCATGTCAGCTCGTGTGACTTTACAGATGTTGAACTCTCTAACACTCTTGTGTTGTCTGACCTCATAACTTCACTCTCCCTCACCCCTCCTCACCCCTCACCCCTATAATTCCCTCTAGCTGTCAATCACCCCCAGGGCCCAGCAGTAAAGATCTCTGTCACGTTCTGACCTTTATTTCCTTTGTTTTGTCATTATTTAGTAAGGTCAGGGCGTGAGTTGGGGTGGGCAGTCTATGTTTGTTTTTCTATGATTTGGGTATTTCTATGTTTCGGCCTAGTATAGTTCTCAATCAGTGGCAGGTGTCATTAATTGTCTCTGATTGAGAATCATACTTAGGTCGCCTGGGTTTCACTGTGTGTTTGTGGGTGATTGTTCCTGTCTCTGTGTTTGCACCAGATAGGGCTGTTTTATTTAGGTTGTCATGTTTCTTGTTAGTCTGTTCATGTATAGTTTTCTTCATTGAAGAACCATGAATAGAAACCACTCTGCGTTTTGGTCCGCCTCTCCTTCACCTCAAGAAAACCGTTACAATCTCATACAGCTTTGAGAGTGTTGTAGCAGATGCACCGCAACGAGATTTCAATGTACGTACAGTAATACACTGAGTATGCAACAGATTAAGAACACCTACTGTAGCTTTCCATGACATTGACTGACCAGGTGAATCCAGGTGAAAGCTATGATCCCTTATTGATGTCACTTATTAAATCCACTTCAATCGGTGTAGTTGAAGAGGAGGAGACCGATTTTAAAGATGGATTTTTTTAGCCTTGAGACAATTGAGACATGGACTGTGTATGCGTGCCATTCAGAGGGTGAATGGGCAAGACAAAAGACGTAAGCGCCTTCGAACGGGGTACGGTAGTTGGTACCAGGCATACGGGTTTGAGGGTGTCAAGAACTGCAACGCTGCTGGGTTTTTCACGCTCAACAGATTCCTGTGTGTTTCAAGAATGATCCACCATCCAAAGGACATCCAGACAACTTGACACAACCATGGGAAGCATTAGAGTCAACATGGGCCAGTATCCCTGTGAAACGCTTTCGACACCTTGTAGAGCACGCCCCGACAAATGAAGGCTTTTCTGAGGGCAACTCAATATTAGGAAGGTATTCCTAATGTTTGGTATACTCAGTGCATGTACATAACCTTGTCAATTTACATTACATCTTTACCTTACCTTTCATTGTGGCTGGCAATGTGACCTTGCTCTGCAGCTCCAAAATGACCTTAAATATCACGGTAGTCACTAGCCAGTAGGAATGCAAACTATTCAACAACGCAAGCAACTTTTCATCTGAGACATATTACACTCTTGAATAATGCAACCAAACTATATTACACTCTTGCATAATGCAACAATTCACAATTAAAGGGTTTATTTTCTTGTTACGTTTAGCTTGCAAGACAATAGCGCAGCTAGCTATAGCTATGCTATGCATTAAAATGGCATTATGTGAATTTTTCTATAGTAGCTGCTAGAGCATATGGCTTTTTGCCTGGACAGTGGCTCAGTGCAGCCAATGGAGATTCCTTTTCTTAAAGGGGAACTTCACCTGCTGATTTGTCCTCATTTTCTTGCCGTGTTCCTCAAGAAAGGCTGGCGGCCATGACAGAAGCCAAACGTGAGTTGGCTTGGGGGTGTGGTTTGATGTGGCTGTTTTTTTTGAGTGTGTCCTTGCCACCACCAAGCCACACCCATCTGTCAGAACCTTACCCGCAGGTATTTTCCCTCACTCAATCACAACAAACAAACCTCCTGCAGGTTTAGTTAAAAAAAAAATTACAGGCAGATGTATGGTGAGATGGTGTAGGAAGGAGAAAATAGGTTGGTAGCCTACAGAGTAATATAAGAAGAATGCAATTGCTGAAATTGTGTTGATATTCAAAAACAAAGTGTTTTGATAACTTTCAAATGTAGTAACAGGTCCATGTAGAATAAACAACACTTTACATAAAACCATAGAAGCAGTGTTCGGCTAATATAACAATGTGCACATTTAATCTTTCCTTGTCATTCCAAGCCGATACAGATACTGTGCCTATCGACATTTTGTCTGGTGGTAATTGGGCTACCTTGGCAGACATGTCAGAGTGGTCATACCTTCTTGTGTGGTGTCCCGTAAACAACAGGAGTTCCCTGATCCTGGTATAGAATACACATGGTTTCTCCCTGATCATATTGATAGATACGATTAAAAAAAGAGGGGAAAAAAGACAATACAAGTAAAAGTTGTGTCTAGTAACATTTTAATGTCAAGTGCCAGGTCTCTCTCCATTTAGAGACATCAGTATCAAGCCCGTCTGTCAGTATCACATCATCTTGAAAGTATTCCAAGTGCTGGCTCCATAGAGTCACTGTTCTATTAGCAATGGCAGTTAGGATAGAATATGTTTGTTTGACAGATAATCAACTATGTTGAAGTTTGAACAGGTCTGAGTAAATCTACCTAATTCTGGTCTCTCCATTGATAACCAGGCAATAGGTTTTTTACATTTAACCTTTATTTAACTAGGCAAGTCAGTTAAGAACTAATTCTTATTTTCAATGACAGCCTACCAGGGAACAGTGGGTTACCTATCTCGTTCAGGGGCAGAATGACAGATTTTTACCTTGCCAGCTCAGAGATTCAATCCGGCAACCTTTTGGTTACTGGTTACTGGTTTAACCACTAGGCCACCTGCCGCCCCAGGTGTGGCTGGAGGTAAAGTATTTAACCCAGAGCCCCATTGATAAAATAAAGGTTAAATAAAGGTTTGTTAATTAAAACGAATACAAATAAATGATGGGCATGGCAGCGTAGATCAGTTCCTGGCCCCTCATTAAAGATACTGGTCGGTCACACACAAACAGAGCACTGATTACACTATCAATAGTGGTTATGATTAGCATGGTGGAACCAATCTGATCGTTGCTTTCTATTTCACTTCAGGTGTCATGATATGTGAAGTGGAATAGAAAGGTAAACGCAGCGATCAGGCTGGTTCCACCATGCTAGGTTATGAAGGGGAATTGAAACGCAGCGATCAGGCTGGTTCCACCATGCTAGGTTATGAAGGGGAATTGAAACGCAGCGATCAGGCTGGTTCCACCATGCTAGGTTATGAAGGGGAATTGAGACGCAGCGATCAGGCTGGTTCCACCATGCTAGGTTATGAAGGGGAATTGAGACGCAGCGATCAGGCTGGTTCCACCATGCTAGGTTATGAAGGGGAATTGAGACGCAGCGATCAGGCTGGTTCCACCATGCTAGGTTATGAAGGGGAATTGAAACGCAGCGATCAGGCTGGTTCCACCATGCTAGGTTATGAAGGGGAATTGAAAAGGGGGTGAATTGACGCAGCGATCAGGCTGGTTCCACCATGCTAGGTTATGAAGGGGAATTGAGACGCAGCGATCAGGCTGGTTCCACCATGCTAGGTTATGAAGGGGAATTGAAACGCAGCGATCAGGCTGGTTCCACCATGCTAGGTTATGAAGGGGAATTGAAACGCAGCGATCAGGCTGGTTCCACCATGCTAGGTTATGAAGGGGAATTGAGACAAAACTCAAAATTGTTTTGACCTTTGACCAGGTCAAATGTCACCAACCTGATTCAAGTGTAATCCCTGTTACATTTATAGGAACGCTCACCGCGAGGGCTTGTCTGTGTCATGCTGAGGGGCCCCTTGCTGGTCTTCTCTATGTTGCACATTCAGCAGGAAACTGGACTTCTCTCGAACAACTGCAGCAGGCAATCCTCATAAACAATGTACTTCCTCATCTTATGAGGTTGTCTGACAGGGTGATACAATAGACAGCCAGGTAGTACATTTTATTTTGTTATATAGAAAAGACAAAGGTTTTTGATAATGCTCTTCACAACCAACTTAGGTTCTAAACTCTGTTTAATTAAGATGAGACTGACTTTATAACCAAAATTATCCTATTTACACTTTGTAGTCAATTTTGACATAACAATAAAGGTTTCTGACTCATATTGATTTTCGAAAGGGATAAGTTGCCTTTTAGTGGCAGTCGCTCTGTGAAAATACAAGGAAAATGTCGATATACATTTAAGCTGTTTCAAAGATATTGCTCTGCTATTACCATGTTAACTGTATGAGGTTTGGGCTCAACGTGACAACTCTGTTTACACTGCCCTGCTTGGAAGGGGGCAACTATCGGGCGATTGTCGTGCACTACGCCCAAAGGTAACAGTCGAGACTTGACAAGTTCGGAGGTATACATTACAGTAAAATGTCTAGCTGAGGATATTTTCTCATAATCTGAGAATAGGCCGAAAGATGAGGGCCTGTAGGTAGCAGCCTGGGTTCAGGAGTTCACGGAAAGCTGAGAAGAGAGGTGTGTGTGTTTAAGTGTGTGTGTGTGTGTGTGTGTGTGTGTGTGTGTGTGTGTGTGTGTGTGTGTGTGTGTGTGTGTGTGGGTGTGGGTGTGTGTGTGCTTGCACGTATGTATGTGTGTGTGTGTGTGTGCTTGCACGTATGTATGGGTGTGTCGGTGTGCGAGCATTTTTGTGTGTGTGTGTATGTGTGTGTGAGAGAAAAGGGAGAGGTTTTGGCACTATTGTGGCAAGGGTAGGAGGAAAGGAGGGGAAATGCTTGCACAGGAAACCAGAAGCAGCGCAGGGCAGATATTCCAGTGAGACAGTGAATGTGATTCATCCTGATCAAAGGAAGCTGTCAGTGACAAAGGGACGTTTGTTTTGCCTAAGCATGACATGTATCGGAGACACATAAATTAGAGGAGGCATTAGAGGGAGGCTTGGTGGATTTCATGCTCGTGTGGCTGCTGTGGCTTCGTCCCAAATTGAACGTTATTCCCTGTATAGTGCACTATTTTTGGTCAAAAGTAGTGCACCTTACAGTGTTCCATTTGGGAGGCATCCTCTGTTTGGTTGGTTGAATCGCTCTCCGCTTCGCTCTGCTTGCTGAGCCATGGAGGGAGGTTGGGTAGGAAGGGGGCCTAGACAACTGAATCCCCAGATGAGAGACACACGTGGGTGGGGAGGGAAAATGGATCTCCATGTTTGGCTCTTCAAAGCCTCCGATGAGAGATGAGAGCTGGCATGTGTTTGGCCCAGAATGAGAGGATTGAGAGAGAGGAGTAGGAGAGACAGAAAAGAAGGAGGATGAGCGTGAGGGTGAGGAGGAGCGTGCAGTATCTGTGACCCTGGGAGTGACAGTGTGTCTGCTCAGACGATCAGTGTGTCCTTTTAATATGCACACATAACGAGAGGAACAAGGGAGAGATCTCACTGACCAGTTAGAGCCGAGGGGTTGAGATCGGCCTTTTGAACCCCCTGCCCTCTGTTACAACTGATCATTGATTTAGCTATAGAGCAGCTCACTCTCTTTGCACGCGGTTTAACAAGACATTTGTTCGTCCATCCGGATTTACTGGCTCTGCTGAACTAGCATGTTCGGCAACATCTTCTCAATGGCAACATATCATTCAAACAAGGAAGTAGAAGATGACTGTTGTTGTTACAGTTACATTTACATTTGAGTCATTTAGCAGACACTCTCATCCAGAGCGACTTACAGCAGTGGATACATACACTGAGTGTACAAAACATTAGGAACACCTTCCTAATATTGAGATGTACCCCTTTTGCCCTCAGAACAGCCTTAATTCATTGATAGCATTCCACAGGGATGCTGCTGGCCCATGTTGACTCCAATGCCTCCCACAGTTGTGTCAAGTCAGCTGGTGGACCATTCTTGATACACACAGGAAATTGTTGAGTGTGGAAAAACCCAGCAGCATTGCAGTTCTTGACACACTCAAACGGGTGCACCTGGCACATTCTACCATAGCCTGTTCAAAGGTACTTATATATTTCATCTTGACAATTCACCCTCTGAATGGCACACACACACACAATCTGTTACCTCCCCTTCATCTACGTGGTGGATTTAACATGTGATGTCAATAAAGGTTCATAGCTTTCACCTGGTCAGTCTATGTCATGGAAAGAGCAAGTGTTCCTAATGTTTTGTACACTCAGTGTATATTTTCAAACTTTTTCACACTGCTCCACTGTGGGAATCGAACCCAGAACCCTGGGATTGCTAGTGCCATGTTCTACCAACTGAGCCACAGTTTTTGTTGTTGTTGATGATGATGTTGAATCAGTTGTAGTAGTGATTATCACAGTAAAACAAGCTTATGAGACATTTATAACTTATATTTGTCAAGAATCAATGGGAATATATACAGTGCCTTGGGAAAGTATTCGGCCCCCTTGAACTTTGCGAACTTTTGCCACATTTCAGGCTTCAAACATAAAGATATAAAACTGTATTTTTTTGTGAAGAATCAACAACAAGTGGGACACAATCATAAAGTGGAACGACATTTATTGGATATTTCAAACTTTTTTAACAAATCAAAAACTGAAAAATTGGGCGTGCAAAATTATTCAGCCACTTTACTTTCAGTGCAGCAAACTCTCTCCAGAAGTTCAGTGAGGATCTCTGAATGATCCAATGTTGACCTAAATGACTAATGATGATAAATACAATCCACCTGTGTGTAATCAAGTCTCCGTATAAATGCACCGGCACTGTGATAGTCTCAGAGGTCCGTTAAAAGCGCTGAGAGCATCATGAAGAACAAGGAACACACCAGGCAGGTCCGAGATACTGTTGTGAAGAAGTTTAAAGCCGGATTTGGATACAAAAAGATTTCCCAAGCTTTAAACATCCCAAGAAGCACTGTTACAAGCGATAATATTGAAATGGAAGGAGTATCAGACCACTGCAAATCTACCAAGACCTGGCCGTCCCTCTAAACTTTCAGCTCATACAAGGAGAAGACTGATCAGAGATGCAGCCAAGAGGCCCATGATCACTCTGGATGAACTGCAGAGATCTACAGCTGAGGTGGGAGACTCTGTCCATAGGAGAACAATCAGTCGTATATTGCACAAATCTGGCCTTTATGGAAGAGTGGCAAGAAGAAAGCCATTTCTTAAAGATATCCATAAAAAGTGTTGTTTAAGGTTTTCCACAAGCCACCTGGGAGACACACCAAACATGTGGAAAAAAGGTGCTCTGGTCAGATGAAACCAAAATTGAACTTTTTGATAACAATGCAAAACGTTATGTTTGGCGTAAAAGCAACACAGCTCATCACCCTGAACACACCATCCCCACTGTCAAACATGGTGGTGGCAGCATCATGGTTTGGGCCTGCTTTTCTTCAGCAGGGACAGGGAAGATGGTTAAAATTGATGGGAAGATGGATGGAGCCAAATACAGGACCATTCTGGAAGAAAACCTGATGGAGTCTGCAAAAGACCTGAGACTGGGACGGAGATTTGTCTTCCAACAAGACAATGATCCAAAACATAAAGCAAAATCTACAATGGAATGGTTAAAAAATAAACATATCCAGGTGTTAGAATGGCCAAGTCAAAGTCCAGACCTGAATCCAATCGAGAATCTGTGGAAAGAACTGAAAACTGCTGTTCACAAATGCTCTCCATCCAACCTCACTGAGCTCGAGCTGTTTTGCAAGGAGGAATGGAAAAAATTTCAGTCTCTCGATGTGCAAAACTGATAGAGACATACCCCAAGCGACTTACAGCTGTAATCGCAGCAAAAGGTGGCGCTACAAAGTATTAACTTAAGGGGGCTGAATAATTTTGCACGCACAATTTTTCAGTTTTTGATTTGTTAAAAAAGTTTGAAATATCCAATAAATGTCGTTCCACTTCATGATTGTGTCCCACTTGTTGTTGATTCTTCACAAAAAAATACAGTTTTATATCTTTATGTTTGAAGCCTGAAATGTGGCAAAAGGTCGCAAAGTTCAAGGGGGCCGAATACTTTCGCAAGGCACTGTAATTCATTTAATAGTAAATAAAAAATTATGTACCAATTTCAGATTGCCCCTTTAATTTGGCAATATTTACTCAACACAACCTCCAAAAGAAACACATTAAAAACCATCAGACATCTCATTATCTCCAAGCCTGCAAACAAAATTGTCCTGTGGAGTTTGGGCTTACTCTTGGTTTGGACCGAGAGACTAGTAATCCTTGATAATCAGCAATCTGATCCGTTTTGATTCATCATGCCTGCTCGGAAATTAATTTACTGCCTGGTGTGTAATCCAAACCGATTAATGGATAGAGTTTCATACAGTTCTTGGCAAAACCTCACACTTTCCCTTCATATAGGGACACAACGTTTTGTATTAGTTTCAGACAAACTCTCTCAGAATGAACCGCTGTGTAACTGTGAAAATAAAATACGACCACCACATTTCTGGAGCCGAGCCCCCTTCTTTTTTAAAAGAAAGAAAAACTGCTGTAATGAATTTAAATGACAGGGGGAAAAGAAAGCAAGATTTGACAAATTAGTTTGACTGTCAAGCCATTAATTTATGACTTTGCAAACTTCCAAGTGTTTGGCTTGGCTATTGAACACAGAGGCCCATAGCTCTGGGAGGCGACTGTAAAATGAAATATGGCAGCGTTGCTATTTATTTATTTATTTCCATGCCTGAGGCTTTCATGGGCATATTTGTTTTAATCCTCCAGAGTGTTGTAGGAGAAGCCAATTCCTGTTCACATTAATAAAAATAATATTTTGCAGAGCACGGTCTAATGGTCAAAATGTCACATCTACCACTCTCCCTTTTGCACCCCAAAGCCGTAATTCAACAAATCACAATTTTATTCACTCGCTTCAAACTCGTGAAAGAAAAAAATCCCCGTTACTTTTTGTTTGCACTTCATACACATATGAGGTGGTCCAAATGTCACCCTGTGTGTTTGACGGAAAAATATGAGTTTTATCTTTAGCACCGGTTATATTGGAATGGTTGTGCTCCATGTATCTACTCACATGTATCTCATAGCCTCTCTGTATATGTCTGCTCCCCCTCCTCCCCTCCCTCCCTTTCTCCATCCCTCCCCGCCTTCCCTCCCTCCCTTTCTCCATCCCTCCCCGCCTCCCCTCTCTCCCGCCCTCCCTCCCCACAGAATGCTTTGACTGAAAACATGCGCTCTTTAATCACCGAGGTGACAGTCCCTGCTCTGTGTTTGCCTCTACCCTGCTGCAATAATAAAGGCAGGGTCACGCTCAGTGTCAGCTCCAGGCGTGATGTTTGAAGTAGGGAGGGATGAGAATGAAAGAGAGTCAGGCAGGAACTGAGGGAAGAGGGGAAGGCACTGTGAGTTGCATTTTTATTCATGTCTGCAAAATAAAGAATTACAGAGAGTTTGAAAGTCAACAGGATACAGTGTGTGAGGGGAAACTTAGTAGCTGAAAGTATTGAGTCCCCACTGGGCTGGTTAGCCAAAGGATAGTCCCCACAGGGCTGGTTAGCCAAAGGATAGTCCCCACAGGGCTGGTTAGCCAAAGGATAGTCCCCACAGGGCTGGTTAGCCAAAGAATAGTCCCCATGTGGCTGATTAGCAAAAGGATAGTCCCCACAGGGCTGGTTAGCCAAAGGATAGTCCCCACAGGGCTGGTTAGCCAAAGGATAGTCCCCACAGGGCTGGTTAGCCAAAGGATAGTCCCCACAGGGCTGGTTAGCCAAAGGATAGTCCCCACAGGGCTGGTTAGCCAAAGGATAGTCCCCACAGGGCTGGTTAGCCAAAGGATAGTCCCCACAGGGCTGGTTAGCCAAAGGATAGTCCCCACAGGGCTGGTTAGCCAAATGATAGTCCCCACAGGGCTGGTTAGCCAAATGATAGTCCCCACGTAGCTGGTTAGCCAAAGGATAGTCCCCACAGGGCTGGTTAGCCAAAGGATAGTCCCCACAGGGCTGGTTAGCCAAAGGATAGTCCCCACAGGACTGGTTAGCCAAAGGATACAGTAGTAGTGAGTGTTTTGGTTCTTCTAAACAGGGAGAGTGTAACGTCTGCTTCCAACTCACACTCTCAAACATGTAGATCCCCTGAACGCAGCTCACTTTCTAGACCACTTTCCAGCTCACACTCTCAAACACATAGATCCCCTGAACGCAGCTCACTCTCCAGATCCCAATCACCTGTATTCTAATCACCTGTTCACACACCTGTACGTCATTATCACACACTATTTAGTTCAGTTCTTTGCACCTCATCACTGTGAGGTATTGTTTGTTTTGTGACACACTTCTTTCGGATCGCTGTTTGTACTGTGATTTAGTCCTCCCATGTATGATAGTTTTAGCCTGCCTCACTAACGACACCTTTTGCCTATTCCCTGCCTGTACTCCGATTTCCTGTTCTACCTATTGCCTGATCTCCCGGACTATGTTACTAGCCTTTTCCCTGCCTGCACTAATGCCCTTTTGGACCCCCTGTGTACGACCTTCTGCCTGCCCCTGGACCAAGTTACCTGCCTCCTCCTGTGGTCCTTTGCAATAAACACCTGCTGCGCCCTGCGCTTGAAACCAGCTCTCTGTCTCCCCTCGTGTTCATTACAGAGAGTGTGCATCCCAATCCCTTTTCACAATATAATGCATTACTTTTGACCAGTGCCCTATGGGCCCTGGTCAAAAGTAGTGCACTATATAGGGAAGAAGGTGCCATTTCCTTGTTGGAGTAAGAGCAACTTAAGTTAGGGTTACATTTTGTGTGTGTGTTTGGAAAAGAGGAATCTGGTGACCTGGTGACCTGGCAGACCGCTTGCTTATGTCTGTCTATGGGATGGACAAATGGAAGGACTGGAAGCATGGAGCAACACGCTGTACATTTCCTTGAATTTGTTCTGGACCTGGGGTTTGTGAAAAACATGGTTGTGTGTGTGTGTGTGTGTGTGTGTGTGTGTGTGTGTGTGTGTGTGTGTGTGTGTGTGTGTGTGTGTGTGTGTGTGTGTGTGTGTAACTGCCTGTGTACAAAACATTAGGACACCTACTCTTTCCATGACATAGGCTGACCAGGTCAGTCTAGGTGAAAGCTATTATCTCTTATTGATGTCACTTGTTAAATCCATTCAATCAATGTAGAAGAAGGGGAGGAGACCAGTTAAAGAAGGATGTTTAAGCCTTGAGACAATTGGGGCATGGATTGGGTATGTGTGTCATTCAGAGGTTGAATGGGCAAGACAAAATAAGTGCCTTTTAACAGGGTATGGTAGTAGTTGCCAGGCGCACCGGTTTGAGTGTGTCAAGAACTGCAACGGTGCTGGGTTTTTCACACTCAACAGTTTCCCATGTCTGTCAAGAATGATCCTCCACCCAAAGGACATCCAGACAACTTGACACAATTGTGGAAAGCATTGGAGTCAACATGGGCCAGCATCCCAGTGGAATGCGTTTGACACGTTGCTGTCCATGCCCCATTGAATTAAGGCTGTTATGAGGGCAAAAGGGGGTGCAGCTGAATATTAGGAAGGAGTTCCTAATGTTTTGTACACTCATTGTATGCGTGCGTATGTGCCTGTGTATGTATTTCCATGAGCACCTGTGTGTGTGTGTGTATGTGTGTGTGTGTGTGTGTGTGTGTGTGTGTGTGTGTGTGTGTGTGTGTGTGTGTGTGTGTGTGCGTGCGTGCGTGCGTGCGTGCGTGCGTGTGTGTGTGTGAGGGCTGAATTCCTGTGCAGTTCACAGTGAGGCCAGGCCCCATGGCAGATTGCTGGCCATGAGGGGAGGGGAGAGGCCATTAATTACAGTGCTGTGACACGGGTACTGCCGAGTAATTGATGCCTCCTGTGCAGCAGGAGAGGAGAGGAGAGGAGGAGGGGGGATGAGGGAGGAGAGGAGAGGCGCTCAGTCAAGCAGTGAAAGGGTCACCTCAGCTAGGCCAGGGAGGGGGGGCGGGCACACCGCACCCACCAAAAACAAGTAAATGCCTCCATATTCTTCCCATCCGAAACAGTTCGGAACAGTATGTGCATATATTATGACGACATTTTGTGACATTTTTTGTTAGTTTTGGTCTTCGGGAAGGGTTTTCGGCTGTTCGTACACACTACATTTTTTCTTGAGGCAAGCCGAAGTTCGGGAGTCGAAGTCAAAAAAATGAAATGCTTGCTTACAATCCCTTAACCAACAATGCAGTTTTAAGAAAATAGAGTATAAAAAACATTGTACTAAGTAAACTTAAGTTAAAAATAAAACATTTCAAATAGTTACACAATAAAATAACAGTAATGAGGCTATATACAGGGGGTACCGGTACCAAGTCAATGTGCAGGGGTACAGGTTAGTTGAGGTCATTTGTACATGTAGGTAGGGGAAAAGTGACAATGCATAGATATTAAACAGTCTATGCCCTTTCGTCGGTCATTGGTCAACAGTAAGTAAGTGTTTATTGTCATTCAACGATAGACAACTCATTTTCATGCACATTCTTTCACTTGAGAAATATTGCACCAGACATCTTAGTTAGATGTAAAATTGCGGGACTAAGATTTCCTTGGCAAAAACTTCAAAATGAATGACCCGATTTCTTAGATTAATTCTGACAATTTTGAGGAAGTTACTGACTACGACGTCTCAAGACAAACCGAAGCATGTGGAAGCCTTAACTCTCTCATGAGCTAGCTAGTAGGAGGATGGCTTTCTGATGCACAGTTCTTGGTTGTTCTCTCTTTATTAAATGTACCTTCTAAAAATCATAGTTGAGATAGAAAACTTTTGAAAAGGGAGTACGTTGGTTTGGTTCTGTCTAGGTATTATCTGATTTTTGTAAGATTAATGACAGACATTGTCTCCATTATGGCACATTAAAAGTTCCAATCATTTTTGCTCCAGATGTGTTGATTTATTTCACTCATTTAGCAGATAAGTCAGAGAAGTGAAACCAGATCAGAGCGGATTGATAACAAGGAGACTGAAGCAACCACATGACACATGCATTGTTAACGTTTTTTTGTAACAACTAACAACTAGAATGCAAAGAGAAAGAGTACGTTTCAAAGTATGTCCTTGCCTTGCATGTGTCAGTTGAGGATGAGCAATGGCCTGTCAAACAGAGGATGGACTCCTACCTGTCAGGGTCCTTTCAGCTCCTGGGGCCACCCTTTGATCTGCCTGATGAATAATGAATAACGAATGAAGGGCTGGGCGGGTCGACAGAGGTGTGTGTGTGTATATGTGTGTGTAATGTATGAGAGAGAACCTTACACGCTGCGCGGGGGTCCGTCTTTTTCTTCTTTCAGGGTGTGGGAGGCCCCCTGGCCTGCTCTCCTGCTGAAGGGGCCAGGGCACACACACACACACACACACACACACACACACACACACACACACACACACACACACACACACACACACACACAGGGGATAGAGTGTAGCAGGAGAGGTGGAGGGAGAGTTAGGTGTCTGAGGAGATAGGCCTGGTGGAGAGGGGACAAAGGAAAGGTCACCGGGAGGGCATCTGGATTGGAGAGGAGACACTCAGTAGCCTACATAACAGGTTGACAGCTAGGACAGGACAGTTAAGAGTTTTATAACCCACTGAACTGACCAGCTAACCTCAGCAGAAAAATACTCTTTGGTAACAGTTCACTTAAAGTCTAGGTATAATGCTTTATTACTCGTTTTAGCATTTACAGTTGAAGTCGGAAGTTTACATCCACTTAGGTTGGAGTCGTTAAAACTCGTTTTTCAACCATTCCACAAATTTCTTGTTAACAAACTATAGTTTTGGCAAGTCGGTTTAGGACATCTACTTTGTGCGTGACACAAGTCATTTTTCCAACAATTGTTTACAGACAGATTATTTCACTTATAATTCACTGTATCACAATTCCAGTGGGTCAGAAGTTTATATCCACTAAGTTGACTGAAAGTATAAACACCATGGGACCACGCAGCCGGCGTGCTTTGCTGCAGGAGGGACTGGTACACTTCACAAAATAGATAGCTTCATGAGGAAGTAAAAAGATGTGGATATATTTTTTGCCCGCTTTGAAGACAATACAGTGCCACTGACACGGCCCGCAACCAAAACATGCGGACTCTCCTTCACTGCAGCCGACATGAGTAAAACATTTAAACGTGTTAACCCTCGCAAGGCTGCAGGCCCAGACGGCATCCCCAGCCGCGCCCTCAGAGCATGCGCAGACCAGCTGGCTGGTGTGTTTACGGACATATTCAATCAATCCTTATCCCAGTCTGCTGTTCCCACATGCTTCAAGATGGCCACCATTGTTCCTGTTCCCAAGAAAGCTAAGGTAACTGAGCTAAACGACTACCGCTCGTAGCACTCACTTCCGTCAACATGAAGTGTTTTGAGAGACTAGTCAAGGACTATATCACCTCCACCCTACCTGACACCCTAGACCCACTCCAATTTGCTTACCGCCCAAATAGGTCCACAGACGATGCAATCTCAACCACACTGCACACTGCCCTAACCCATCTGGACAAGAGGAATTTGTGCAAAATGTGAGAATGCTGTTCATCGACGACAGCGAAGCATTTAACACCATAGTTCCCTCCAAACTCGTCATCAAGCCCGAGACCCTGGGTCTCGACCCCGCCCTGTGCAACTTGGTATTGGACTTCCTGACGGGCCACCCCCAGGTGGTGAGGGTAGGTAACAACATCTCCACCCCGCTGATCCTCAACACTGGGGCCCCACAAGGGTGCGTTCTGAGCCCTCTCCTGTACTCCCTGTTCACCCATGACTGCATGGCCACGCATGACTCCAACTCAATCATCAAGTTTGCGGACGACACTACAGTGGTAGGCTTGATTACCAACAACAACGAGACGGCCTACAGGGAGGAGGTGAGGGCCCTCGGAGTGTGGTGTCAGGAAAATAACCTCACACTCAACGTCAACAAAACTAAGGAGATGATTGTGGACTTCAGGAAACAGCAGAGGGAGCACCCCCCTATCCACATCGATGGGACAGTAGTGGAGAGGGTAGTAAGCTTTAAGTTCCTCGGCGTACACATCACAGACAAACTAAATTGGTCCACCCACACAGACAGCATCGTGAAGAAAGCGCAGAAGCGCCTCTTCAACCTCAGGAGGCAGAAGAAATTCGGCTTGTCACCAAAAACACTCACAAACTTCTACAGATGCACAATTGAGAGCATCCCGTCGGGCTGTATCACCGCCTGGTATGGCAACTGCTCCACCCACAACCGTAAGGCTCTCCAGCGGGTAGTGAGGTCTGCACAATGCATCACCGGGGGCAAACTACCTGCCCTCCAGGACACCTACACCACCAGATGTCACAGGAAGGCCATAAAGATCATCAAGGACAACAACCACCCGAGCCACTGCCTGTTCACCCCGCTATCATCCAGAAGGCGAGGTCAGTACAGGTGCATCAAAGCTGGGACCGAGAGACTGAAAAACAGCTTCTATCACAAGGCCATCAGACTGTTAAACAGCCACCACTAACATTGAGTGGCTGCTGCCAACACACTGACTCAACTCCAGCCACTTTAATAATGGGAATTGATGGGAATTGATGTAAAATATATCACTAGCCACTTTAAACAATGCTACTTAATATTATGTTTACATACCCTACATTATCCATCTCATACGTATATGTATATACTGTACTCTATCATCTACTGCATCTTTATGTAATACGTGTGTCACGAGCCACTTTAAACTATGCCACTTTGTTTACATACCCTACACTACTCATCTCATATGTATATACTGTACTCGATACCGTCTACTGCATCTTGCCTATGCCGTTCTGTACCATCACTCATTCATATCTTTATGTACATATTCTTTATCCCTTTACACTTGTGTGTATAAGGTAGTAGTTTTGGAATTGTTAGGTTAGATTACTCGTTGGTTATTACTGCATTGTCGGAACTAGAAGCACAAGCATTTCGCTACACTCGCATTAACATCTGCTAACCATGTGTATGTGACAAATAAATTTGATTTGATTTGATTGGACATCTCAAGACATCAGAAGTTAAAGCTTGATCACAAATGGGTCTTCCAAATGGACAATGACCTCAAAAATACTTCCAAGGACAACAAAGTCAAGGTATTGGAGTGGACATCACAAAGCCTTGACCTCAATCCTATAGAACATTTGTGGGCAGAACTGAAAAAGCGTGTGCGAGAAAGGAGGCCCATAAACCTGACTCAGTTACACCAGCTCTGTCAGGAGGAATGGGCCAAAATTCACCCAACTTATTGTGGGAAGCTTGTGGAAGGCTACCAAGTTAAGCAATTTAAAGGCAATGCTACGAAATGCTAATTGAGTGTATGTAAACTTCTGACCCACTGTATAGTGTCTATCAGTTACGCATACATGTCATACATACACACAAAATAGGTGACATGGAGGAGAAGTGTTGTGCCATGAGGTGTGCTTTATTTGTTTTTTTAACCAGGTTTGCTGTTCACTTGCACTATATGAGATGTAAGGTGAGTTCCATGCACTCATGGCTCTGTATAAACTGAAACTGTACATTTCCTTTCATTTTTTCTGGACCTGGGGACTGTGAAAAGACCCCTGGTGGCATGCCTGGTGAGGTAAGTGTGTGTGTCAGTGCTGTGTGTAAATTGACTATGCAAACAATTTGGAATTTCCAACACTTTAATGTTTTTTGTAAAAAAATGTAATGCAATCAGTCTTTCCTCAGCTCTTAGCCAAGAGAAAATGACATGCAGTGAAGAGCAAGTCATGCCGCTCTATTCTGGGCCAAGTGCAGTTTAACTAGGTCCTTCTTTGCAGCACTCAACCATATGACTAGATAATAATCAAGATAAGATAGACCCTAGACCCTGCAGGACTTGCTTTGTGGAGTGTGGTATCAACAAAGAGGACAGGACTCTCCCTATCTTTACAACCATTGAATCTCTATGTTTTGGCCATGACTGTTTACAATCTAAGGTAACACCAATTAATTTAGTCTCTTCAACTTGATCAACAGCGACAGCATTCCTTACCAGATTCCACTGGGGTCTATAACTTAGGGAATGAATTGTACCAAATACAATGCTTAGGTTTAGACCCATTATAAATCTGACTGCAAATATTTGTTTAGGGTTGCAGTGATTTCATTAGCTGTGGTTGCTGGTTCATATAGGGTTGAGTCATCAGCATATATGGACACACAGACTTTGTTTAATAATGCCAGTGGCAGGCCATTGAAAAGAGTAGGGCCAAGAGAGCTGCCCTGAGATACACCACTCTTTACATGTTTAACATCAGAGAGCTTCCATTAATCAAATAAAGTCAAATGTATTTATAAATCCCTTCTTACATCAGCTGATGTCACAAAGTGCTGTACAGAAACCCAGCCTAAAACCCCGAACAGTAAGCAATGCAGGTGTAGAAGCACAGTGGCTAGGAAAAACTCCCTAGGAAGGCAAGAACCTAGGAAGAAATCTAGAGAGGAACCAGGCTATGAGGGGTGGCTAGTCCTCTTCTGGCTGTGCCGGGTGGAGATTATAACAGAACATGGCCAAGATGTTCAAATGTTCATAGATGACTAGCAGGGTCAAATAATAATAATCAAAGTGGCTGTCAAGAGTACAACAGGTCAGCACCCCAGGAGTAAATGTCAGTTGGCTTTTCATAGCCGATCATTCAGAGTATATCTACTGCTCCTGGTGTCTCTAGAGAGTTGAAAACAGCAGGTCTGGGACAGGTAGCAAGTCCGGTGAACAGGTCAGGGTTCCATAGCCGCAGGCAGAACAGTTGAAACTGGAGCAGCAGCACGGCCAGGTGGACTGGGGACAGCAAGGAGTCATCAAGCCAGGTGGTCCTGAGGCATGGTCCTAGGGCTCAGGTCCTCCGAGAGAGAAAGAAAGAAAGAGAGAGAGAAAGAAAGAAAGAAAGAAAGAAAGAAAGAAAGAGAAAGAGAGAAAAATAAAGAAAACCCTCTGTGTTCTATTCTATAGATTGCTCTGAAATCCAAGATATGGGAGAGGTTGAAAAGCGGTAACACATACACTTTCTCAACAACAGGTTATGGTCAATATTATCAAAGGCTGCACTGAAATCATTTGTGTCCATGCAGTACATGTAGAGTGCACTTCTCTATAAGCATGCTGAATTTCTGTTGTTCAATTGTTTACAAAGAATCTTAGCTAACAGTTTAAAAGTTGAGGGTTAGTCGGTTATGATGTCTCGTTCTCTACTTGCGCAAAAGTCTGAAAAGACAAATGTCGAGACAAACATTTTGTCAGTTGAAATACACAATGTAAAGTAAGTAAGCTTCAGTTCACGAGCTGTTGAGGAAAACAATACTGTACTGTATCTGCATTTCAAAGACAATTCAACGTGGCTTACACTAGATCGTACTGGACAGTAATTCAAATTTGTTTCAAGTTAGCTACAGAGCTCTCTGTCTCCTCTCTCCACCCTGTCTCTCTACCACGCGCTCCAACAGACAGATACCATCCCACCCACACCACAGATTGTAAGTGAAAAGTGAGAAATGAGAAACAGGTGTCTGTATATGTGCACGAGTGCGTGTGAGTGAGTAACGGGGGCAAAGGAGCGATTCGGCTGACCTCCGCAGAGATCGTGGTGGGTCAGAGCACGGGTACGGGGAGAGGGGTGAGAGAGAGGTGAAGGAACCTCAGGCCTGGAGCCTGTTTGTTAGTTTAGACAGTCCAGCTTTCATCCACCAATCATCATGGGAGACTAAACTTGATCAAGGTCTGTGAATGGTTACTGACTAGTTACTGTTTAAACCCCTTATAGTATAACTTCTTTCTCGTGTCCTGTGGCTAACTGGCGTGGCTGGTTGTGTTCCTATTGATTCATTAGTCACAGACTCATTGACTGACAGCGCTGCTTTAAGTGGGACGTCTTTATCATACCAATTACTACTGCATCCAGGGTCTTTTTGTCTACCCAGCAGCTCTTGAGAGAGATCACAGAGCCTGTCAGTCAGGGGCAGGCTGATTCCCACCACAGACACTATGACTGACAAGCTGGTTGATGGATTGGCACAGTGTTGGTTGTTTGAGGTTGTATAGTGTAAATGGATGCTGATGATGTTTAAGCAAGGTGGGGTTAATAAATGCAGAATGGGTTGTGCTGTCTCAGCTGCTTAGTCACTCATCTCTGATCTAAGACTGGTGTGGTGATGATAGGAAGGAAGGAAGGAAGACTTGTGCATTTGATGATGTGATGGAACTATTGCAGACATAGTACTTGGGTATTTGAGTCTTGGTGACGTACAGTAATTGAGCCCAGTCATATTTTATCATGTATTTTTATGTGCTTCTATTCCCTAGTCCCCAGCTGCTATAGAGGTTGGTGTGAAACAGAAGACGTGATATACTGCATCCATCGTTCAGTCATAAATCAAATCAATTGCCAATGGGTTTCTCCATTTATTGTGTAGCATTTGAATGATAAAACAGAGTGTTGTGTTGGCAGATCCTCTGTGGTGCCTGTCAATGACTGATCACTCAGCCAGGCCTTTCTAGGCAAATGCAAAAATGTGTGTGTCTTTTGACATTTAAATGGGGAGGCAAGGCCAGGCCCCCATTCTTCACATAGACACCTATGAACTTTTAACACCGGCCTTTGAAGAATGCAAATATGATCCCCCCCCCTTCAATGGTTTACAGGAAAATGAGCACCGGTAAAGTAGTGTCCAAACACAATCGAGTTATGGCCCACAAGATACCTCTGCTGAGTTTAAAGGAGATGCGGACACGGAACGCTGTCCAAAAATAAAGATAAACAAGAATAAATCTAAATCCAGGCTCTATGCAGAAGGAGAGCAGTGTAGGGAGGGGGGAATGGGTGAGGGGTTGAAGTCCTAGTTGATTCATGAGCCTTTTGGTATTAAAATCATACACATAAAGTTCCCCTCCTTGTGAAATCATGTGGCACGTTCCCGCCTTCTACCCCGTTTGACCCTGACTGGTGACTGATACCCAGAGACAGGTCAGCCAATGGGAGCACACCTCCTCCCACCGTGGACCAATGCCAGCGCTCGTAAGAGAAGGATAGCAGCCATGTCACAACCACCAGCCTTTATGACTTATTGTCTGTGTAATGTTGTCCTTTTTCTGTTTGTGAGAGTGTATGAGGAAAGAACAGGAAGAGTAGCTACAGTGGATGAGTGGAAATGTTGATGGGAGAGGGGATGGAGGGTGTCAAAGTGATGTAATAATAGTTACCAAAGCATGAAAGAAGTCTATGTTTCATTTCCCAGCTCTGAGAAGGAACAGAAGGAAGGAAAATAGAGAAGGCTGGAGGGAGGGAGGGAGGGAGGGAGTGAGGGAAGGGAGGGAGGGAGGGAGAGGCAAGTGAGCAATATATGAGTGTTGAGAGAGCAGAGGAGAAAAAGGGGGGAAAAGAAAGAACGCCAAGCCTTCAGGTTTGATGTGGGCGTTTTTCTGACAGCTATAATTCTCCAGCCTACAGAATTTCATCAACACAAGTTGTGTTAAAGCTGTGCGCGGGGCTGCGGCCCTTTCAAGTCTCCCTCTCTGACAGGTAGATTTATTAGTCCTGAAATTTGTACAGATCAGACGTCAGTCATGGCAAACTGTCAAAGTGTCAGCGCGGCACACAGGCAGCCTTGCTGCAGGGCCCTTTGCTTTTTCAAGGCATTTCTGAAGGGACAACAATTTCTCACTCACGCTCCTACAGCAGTTATACTGAAGTGGGGAGCACAGAATTCCTATTTTTCTATCGATTCCTAATCTGTAAATTCAGGCTTTATGAGGAAATAAAGTATGACAGAAAACTAAAAGTGGTAATAGAATTAAGGCTGGAAAAAAAGCAAGTCAATGTTGACTGTTTGAAAGCACAACGATCTTTTTGAGTGGAAAGCTGCCTTTTTGTGTTTGTTAGCTTTAGTGTTTGGTTACTCTTTTCTGGGCATTCGCTCATGTGCTGCATATTAAAGATGAATGTTGGATTGAAATCTATCATGGTTGGAGCGATTGAGTTGGATGGAGGAATGAAGAGAATAAATTAGCGTGAGGTGGTGAGTGACGGAGAGAGGCAGACCGAAACAGAGGGCATGTGTGGGTTAAAACTTCACACATGATTTATGGACAGGTGTAGAAATGTATATTGGAAGTCTACATGACAGCTCACACTTCTAGGGAAGAGAAGACCAAAATGAACACGGTGAAATAAAACCTTGTGAATAAGCCATAGGAATAGGAGAGTTATACAGTGAAGAGCCTGGGGGAGTGAGATAGAGGGAGAGAGAGAGAGATGGAGAGAGAAAGAGAGGGGGACGTAAGGCAGTTTCTATCACTGGAACATCTGGCTCTTATAATCCAGAGTTCATTTGTCATATTGGGGTTATCTAAAAATGCATTTATCATCCAGAGAAAACACAAACATTTTGAGAAATGAAAGGAAGTGAGGTGACACTTCTCTGACGTTTAAATAAATAATTTCAATGTGATTAAAAATGTGACGCTCTGTTGTTGGAAGAAAGCAGGGAGAGGGAGCAAGGGAGAGAGTGAGAGAGGGAGGGGGGCCACCTTACAGGGAAAGCCTTGCCTCAGCTGTTTTAATTACTAGGTCCCGCTTTGTGTGTAGCTGCCTTTCCTTCCCCTCTCTCTCTCCTCTCTTTCTCCCCCGCCCCTCTCTCTCTCCTCTCTTTCTCCCCTCTCTCCCCTCTCTCCCCTCTCTCTCTCTCTCTCTCTTTCTTTCCCCTCTCTCTCTCCTCTCTTTCTCCCCTCTCCCCTCTCTCTCTCTCACCTCTCCCTCTCTCTCATTCCCACTCTTTCTCTTTTCTCTATCCTTCTACAACATGTTCATGTCATGTTTTTTAATCATTGATTCATCACTGTTTGTCATTTCCCTACATTCATTTATCTAACTTCCTGTCAGCTGTCAGTGATAGGATAACATTAGTCCTTTACATAATTCTTAGATATGATTTAAATACCTTCTGTTTTGTTTCTAAATCAAATTATCTTCCATACTGTAGACTGTGGGACAGAGAAAGCCTACTCTGGACTAAAAATACATCCTCAATGTATACTTTTTTTGTCCAGGAATAGGCTTCTAGGGAACTGGCCTTACAAGTACGTATGATGAGGTAATGTGAGAAGAGATGTGAATGGTAACCATCATGGAGGCTGTCAGGATGAAGAAGCCAGGATGGGACAGTCTGTCAGGGGAGATATGATTTCTCTCTGAGCGAGGAGGCACACAAGTGCACACGCACGCACACTCACACACACTAACAGAGTTTAATTAAAGCCTGTCCGCCCGCCCTGTCCTCTGGCAAACTGTGACAGACCGACTGGAAAGACTCCTAGATTGAGCCAGAGACAGACAGACAGAAAGATAGGAGAAAGAGTGAGTGAGAATGAGAGAAAGAGAGAGAGAGATGATCTGGGAAGAATGAAAGACAGGCCTCACATTAAGACTTGGCTGCCTGTCATGTGAACTCAATGTGACGTGTTACTTAGTTACTGATGAATTTTACACCTTCTGTGTGTGTGTGTGTGTGTGTGTGTGTGTGTGTGTGTGTGTGTGTGTGTGTGTGTGTGTGTGTGTGTGTGTGTGTGTGTGTGTGTGTGTGTGTGTGTGTGTGTGTGTGTGTGTGTGAGCATTATGCATAGTGTGTGTTAGAAATGAAATAACAGATCATTGAACAAGACCATCAATAGCTGACATACTTTTCTGCTTCAGTAGAGTTGAATAGCCCCAGGTCTGGTAAGAGTAAATCTTTGAACCTCTTTATCAATATTAGGGGTCATGTGGTATGTGTGTGATGGAAGTCATTCAGGTTGTAATTACCTGCAGGACAGAGTGTGTGTGTTGTATGGAGACCTCCATAGAGGAGGACTATAGCTGTTTGATATAATCCTGCATGGCATGCTGAAACGCTGCTCTGCACATCGGACTGACATAACCAAATACCTCAGCGCTTTATCCCCCCCATACCGTGTGTGTGTGTGTGTGTGTGTGTGTGTGTGTGTGTGTGTGTGTGTGTGTGTGTGTGTGTGTGTGTGTGTGTGTGTGTGTGTGTGTGTGTGTGTGTGTGTGTGTGTGTGTGTGTGTGTGTGCGTGTGTGTGTGTGGTCATTAGTGATAGCACAACACAACCAGCAAGATGAAAATGTCATGTGAGCAGGGGGATGTTGACTGGGCTGTCATCATTGTGAACATGTCAAATGGTGGCTGGAGGGGGTAGGATCAGAGTGACTGTGTGAGTGACTGAGAGGGAGAGAGAGATAGGGTGAAAGAGAGAGGCAAATACAGAGAGAAACGGGTAAGAAGACCAGAGCAGGGAGCTGTGGGCTGATAGACATGGTAGGTGGTGTGTGTAACCATAACGCAGCTTAGCTTAGCTTTTTCAGCAGACTGGAGGCTAGAGGACTTGGAGCTGTGTGTCTATGTCCCAAATGGCACCATATTCCCTATATAGTGCTCTACTTTTGGCCATGGGGCTCTGGTCTCAAGTAGTGCTCTGTATAGGGAATAAGGTGCATTTTGGGGCGTACCCTGTGTCTCAGCATGCTGCAGGGCCAGGCAGGCTGTGCTGAAGAGAGGATGAGATAGTTTTACTAATAAACCTGCGGCTTCATTTACAGCCTGATTAATGAAGAGGGGCTAAACGGGCGGGTGGCGGTGACAGGACAGGCGGCTGTGACCAGGCAGGGGAACAAGGTGCCAGGGGAGGTAAGGAGAGGACACAGTTTGTCCCAAATAGCACAATATATCCTCAATAGTGCACTACTTTAGCCCAGGGCATATAGGGAATAGGGTACAATTTGAGACGCATCCCACAGTCTTGGCCACCACTGAGAGACACAGTGTACTGGGACAGGGATACACATAGGGTGGGGACACATGACTGCGATGTGATCTATAAACACACATAGACCAACATAAATACTGACCAGATATTCACACTCATGCTATTGTTCGTTCAAGCTAACCAGCGTTTTTCCTGCCAGCTCCTATCGTTTCCCAGCCTCTCTTTCCTCGTCCTCCTGGTTTTTCAACTTTGCCTGTCCTGACCCTGTACCCACCCACCTGACCTCTCTGCCTGAGCCTGCCTGCCGTTCTGTACCTTTGCTCCACCTCTAAATTATTGAACTCTACCTGTTCCTGACCCTGAGTCTGCCTGCCGTCCTGTACCTTTGCCTTACCCTCCATTTTCTACCCTTTCCTGCCTTGACCTGCCTTTGCCTGCGCCTGTTACCACAATAAACACTGTTACTTCGACAGTCTGCATCTGGGTCTTACCTTGATTCCTGACAGGACAAACTGGCCATGACTAACCCAGATTTGGACCAGCTCTGCCATACCAGTATGATAGAGAGGTTCCAGGCCACGGCCGAACGTCACGACCAAGCATTCGACATTTTGCGGGAGCAAAGTCCGTGGGTTGCCTTCTAGGCAGCCAACGACAATAGTAACCTCCCAGCCCCTCTGTAACCTGGCTGGTAGCAGCGCTGTCACCCAGGTTTCCCGGGAACCCCATTAACCTCCCCCGGAGCGCTATGATGAAGATGCCAGAACCTGCCGGGCCTTTCTCTCCCAGTGCTCCCTCGTTTTTGAGCTGCAGCCTTCTTTATTACCCTTGGACCGCTCGAAGATAGCGTATATTATTACGCTGATGTCCGGGAGGGCACTCGCCTGGGCAACGGTGGTGTGGGAGCAACTATCCGCAATCTGCTTCAGTCTGGAGGGATTTGTGGTCGGAGGTGAGAAAGGTGTTCGAGGCTCCGGTGTCCGGGAGAGACGCTGCCCAGAAGTTACTCCAGCTTCGGCAGGACTCCCTCAACTTGAAAGACTATGCGGTGGAGTTCCGCACGCTAGCAGCGGAGGGTTACCTGGAACCGGCATGGATTATCGGAGGAGGTAAAGGATGAGCTGGCAGCCCGAGAACTACCAACGAATCTCGACTCACTCATCACTTTAACCATCCGGAACAATGGTCGGCTACGGGAACGTAGGAGGGAGAAGAGGTTCGATTGCGCTCCCAATCGCTCAACTCAGGGATCCCACCTTGCAGCTGGATCCCACCTTGCAGCGTCCCTGAAAGTATCCGTTCTTACCCGAGTCCCTCCAAGAGCCTCCGGAGACTGCCGATTCACCTCTTACCGAGCCGATGGAGCTTGGCAGGGCTAGGCTGTCTCCAGACGAACGTGTACGCAGACTTGAGATCCAGAGTTGTATGTATTGCGGTACTGCCGGTCATTTTTGTTTCTAGTTGTCCCTTCAAGAGACCTAGCTCATTCATTGGAGTGAGTACACTGGTGGGTCTGAGAGATAATTGTTCTTCTCCCCTTACTCAACCCCCTCTCTATGCCACCCTGCTGTGGGGCGACCAGTCCAAGTCTCTCCAGGTACTTATCAACTCGGGGGCCGATGTGAGTCTCATGGACATTACCCTGGCATCCGAGCTAGGCATCCCCACTCAGCCCATCTCCATTCCCATGGGTGTTAGAACACTGGACGGGCACTCTATAGGCTGGGTCACCCACCAGACCGCCCCCTCTAAGCCACAGCGAGGCTATCCAATTCCTGCTGGTTGAGTCTCCACAGGTTCCCGTAGTATTAGGATTCTCTTGGCTCCAGCGACACAATCCCTCCATTGACTTGGCTACTGATGCCATCGTGGGCTGGAGCCCGTCCTGCTACACTCATTGCCTGAAGTCAGCTCTGACTGCCCCTGGATGTCTTCCTGGGGTCTTGGAAATTGCCCCGGACCTCTCCTCCAGCTCTGCAGAGTACCAGGACCTCTGGGAGGGGTATCCCCCCCCCCCTGCGCGCTCCAAGAACATTAGCCCCTCTGATGCCTCTGTTGAAGTCAAAACCATGTCTGTGTAACGATCCTACTCCTGTGAATGACTGGACCAAAGCGCAGCGTGAGACGTGTTCATGATTTTAAAAAATCATCACTAGAACAAAAAATAACAAAGAGGAAAATAAACAGTTCTGTAAGGAAACTAACAATACAGAAAACAACTACCCACAAAACCCATGTGGGCAAGAGCTAAGTATGGTTCCCAATCAGAGACAACGATAAATAGCTGTCCCTGATTGAGAACCATACCCGGCCAAAAACAAAGAAATACAAAAACATAGAAAAAAGAACATAGAATGCCCACAGTCTGACTGCCCCTGTTTCTAGGCCCCCCCCCCCCGTGTCACGCTCTTACTGTCACGCTCTTATCTGTTTCACCTGTCCTTGTGCTTGTCTCCACCCCCCTCCAGATGTCGCCCATCTTCCATATTATCCCCTGTGTATCTATACCTGTGCTCTTTGTCTGTTTGTTGCCAGTTCGTCTTGTTCGTTCAAGCTCCTATCGTCTTGTTCTGTCAGCTCCTATCGTTTCCCAGCCTCTCTTTCCTCGTCCTCCTGGTTTTTCACCTTTGCCTGTCCTGACCCTGTGCCCCCCCCTGACCTCTCTGCCTGACCCTGAGTCTGCCTGCCGTCCTGTATCTTTGCTCCACCTCTGGATTACTGTACTCTACCTGTCCCTGAACCTGAGTCTGCCTGCCGTCCTGTACCTTTTCCTTACCCTGGATTTTCAACCCCTGCCTGCCTTGACCTGTCTTTGCCTGCCCCTGTTACCACAATAAACACTGTTACTTCGACAGTCTGCATCTGGGTCTTACCTTGATTCCTGACAACGTATTCATTTCAATGCTTCCCTTAAACACAATGAACTATGTTAAAAGGAACCTTTCCACTGGCTTCATGGTTTCTACTTGATGACAACATAAGAAGTCCTATTGTCTTATTATTGTGCTTTAGGGATAGGGAAGCCATTCCTCAGCGGAGGGGATGTGTGGATGTCTATACACCAGTGACTAGGAGGATGTCACTGGTGGAAATATTGACTGGGAGCTTCCTGCGAGATGACCATAGATTTTCCTACTGGAGAGACTTCAGAGACCCAGAGACAGGAAGCCCTGCTTTACACTTCCTGTTGAAGTAACCCACTTCTACTGTGGGGTCGACACAGCAGAGTTTTACAATGGTTGTGTCCCAAATGGCACTCTATTCCCTTTATAGTGCACTACTTTTGGCCATGGGGCTCTGGTCACAAGTCGTCCACTATGTAGAGAATAGGGTGCCTTTTGGGACGTAGCCATATAGAATGGAAAGTTTTGTAGATACTCACTACTGCATTCCATTTTCAAGCAAGGCCATGGGAGGACAAGCATGAATGTTTGAATTAGTAATTTTACTGATGTTATCTCTCATGAGAAGCATTAACGTGATGATTGAGTACTACTGTAGTTCACAGTCAGAGTGACAGCTTATTGTCAGCACCAAGCATGGGAAAAATGCTTGTGACCGTGCGTGCGTGCGCACGTGTGTGTTAAACACGTGCCCATGCACTCCGGAGCCCTGACAGCGTGGTTGACCCCATTACACCTGTCAGCGCCCACATATAATGTGACCTGTCACCAGGGCCCACTCCATCTCATCACCCAGCAGCTGGCCTGGCTGGCTCACTGCTCTTCGGGAGGGGGGCCGGGGGTAGGGTGGGACGGGGTGGGGCCTGGAGGGGCCAGTCTGTCCCTTTTGGAGTAAGAGACACACACACGTACTGCACATGCACACACACACAGACACACATGCAGACGCGCATACACAAACACACACACACACACCATATAGAGCGAGGGGATGAGCTGAGCTGATGCCTCATCCAGATAAAGACCATATCCTCTCAGGAATTTCCAAGAGGCATGAAAGAACAAGAAAGGGACAAACGGGCGGAACATTTTTTACAAGAGAAGAGGAGAGCAGACACACAAAGGGTTTTTCCAACTGGTGTTTTGCTATTTACAGCCGTGAGGGCAGCCTAGATCCCCATCTACGTGCTCTAGGGGTTGAGAGGGGGTGGAGTGAGTGACAGTAAAGAACCAGCTTTACTGTGAGAACATTGTGTTGGCTGACTTGTCCTGACAGTACTCTATGTAATGATTTACTCACATGATGATCCATGGCTTCGATATATAGAACATTTGCACACAACAATGTCGTATCTGCAATACCTCTAATAGGCAGGCAACATATTTGTATCATGTTATACTGTGTGTGAGTGTGTGTGACATGGTGAGTGTGACAGAACATGGTGTTGACATTGGACTCAGTACTGTAACCCTCCTTTCCTGAGACTAAAGTTAGTTGGTGTTATCACCCCCTGTCCATTCTCTGAAGTGACGATGATGACACTAGGTGTGGGCCGTTGATTGTGCCACAGTGATTCACTGTGTCTCACAACCTGTCCGGGCTGACCCCTTTCGAGCGAGTGGGAGAGAGAGAGAGAGAGAGAGAGAGAGAGAGAGAGAGAGAAGGAAGGAAGCGAGAGAGAGAGGATGGAGAGAGAGAGGGAGAAGGAAGGGAGAGAAGGAGGGGAATAAGAAGGAGAGAAGGAGAAAGAGAGAGAGAGAAAGAAGGAAGGAAGGGAGAGAGAGAGGATGGAGAGAGAAGGAAGGGAGAGAAGGAGGGGAATAAGAAGGAGAGAAGGAGAAAGAGAGAGAGGGAGGAGAGAGAGAGGGGGGGGTTCTTGGCTCTGCTGAGGCCTTGCTAGCTGCTCTACCCATATAATTTACTGCCCCTTCATCCGGGCGGAATGTGTTTGTAGCCAGGCGTAATGGAGGCCATCCATTCTCCCTGTCAACGTTGGGAAACACTTTTTTAGCCGGGCTCGGGGAGGAACTGTTTGACAGTGAGAGGCGAAAGCTATTTCTATGGGAGCTGGCTCCCTAACCTAGAGAGTTGAGTGTATACATGGGAGATGTATTACAGTTTGTGGGTTGGTCTGTGAAGGACGGTTTGTTTATGTGTGAGTGTCGTGTTTTATAAAGCTGGAGCTATGGGTGTAGAGTGTGTGAAGTGCGTGTTTTCCTGCTGTGTTAAATATTCATTGACACGTGGGTTTCTCTCTATTTCGCTCTGTTTTCTTTTTGTGGGTCATAAAGATCTGTTTCTCACTAGCAAACCAACAAACAGAAGATATCTTCTTCAGAGTTGACCAATAGCATTTTGCATTATTGTATGGACATAAGGAATAGTGCACCAGAATGACACAGAGGGTTAATCTCAAATGGCACCCTATTCTCTACGTATTGCACTACTTTTAACCCCAACCCTATAGGCCCTGGTCAAACGTAGTGTGCTATTTGGGATTACGGTGCCATTTGGGAATAGACAGTGAACCACAAAGACTCTAGTGTTCAGCTTATTGATTTATTCCATGACCGTGCTTGTTGTTGTTTGTGAGAGCAGTTCCAGCTGAGTCCTGACAGGGCCTTGGATCACACCAGGTTGACACAGAGCAGCTGCAGGCAGAGCAGAGCAGAGCAGGGAGGAAGAGACAGGAAGTATGGTCAAAAGACTGTGGAGACGAGAGAGAGACAAGGAACAGAATGAGAGAGAGCAGCCCACTCACTGGCTTGTGTCACAAATGTCACCCTATCATGCACATCCTCCGTGAGTACGATCACACTAAGGCTCTCCCAACGGTCTCTCTTTCAGTCACTGTTTGTGAATTAGATTTAGGAAGCAAGCTACTGTGGGAAGTTTTCAGTGATGGCTGGCTGTCAACCAAATCACACTACTTTACCCACAATGCTCAGTGTTCTGTTCAGTTGTCAGCCTCTTAAGTATCCGTGGGCCTCAGGCAGACACACAGAAACAGCTTAGCTCCAAAATGCCTGAGTCCTCACCGCGGATTCTGACCAGAGCTGTCACATCGACCTTGGCCCGAGACTCACAGGGAGAGAAGAAGGGGGTAGAGTGGGAGAGAGAGGGCAGGAGAGCAGGGGAGAGGTAGGTGTAAATCAAAGGCACATACATCTGTGTGTGTGTGTGTGTGTGTGTGTGTGTGTGTGTGTGTGTGTGTGTGTGTGTGTGTGTGTGTGTGTGTGTGTGTGTGTGTGTGTGTGTGTGTGTGCGTGCACGCGTGCGTGTGTGTGTGTGTGTGTGCGTGTGTGTGCATATAGCGTTGGAGGTAGGTGGGTTTATTCATTAATGAATTCCCTCCCTCCATCCCTCATTTCCCAGATCACTCCTCCTCTCCTCCTCTCCGCCTCTCCTTGTCCGGGGCTTTGGCGGGCGACTCTTGTTAGCTGCAGTGCGAGCGGGGAAGTGACTGCGGCTGACAATATAATTTACATTGTCTGTAGAGAGCTATCGGAGCGAGGCAGCCTTATTTATGCCACATTAGGGGATTTGCCTGCGCCGCTGTCTCTGGGCCCAATCCATCAGACGCCTGTTTTCCAATGCCGCTTTATTGGAGCGTGCCCTTGAGAGAGTGCTGAGTAGTAAGGAGTGTGTGTGTGTGTGTGTGTGCGTGTGCGCGTGCGTGCGTGCATGTGTGCGCGTGCATGTATGCGCGTGCATGTGTGCGCGTGTGTGCGCGTGTGTGTGCGCGTGTGTGTGTGTGCGTGTGTGCGTGTGTGTGTGCGCGTTTGTGTGCGTGTGTGTGTGCGTGTGTGTGTGTGTGCGCGTGTCGTTGAGCTTGACTGGATGTGGCTGAACTCGTCAGACAAATGGACTGCAGTCTCAGACAGGCAAAATTACAGCCATAACTTCAGAGAGGGGAACCGTGATTACTAGACCATTGTCATATGAGTAAGTCTTGCACAGCATAAAATTGGCCATTGGGCTTTTTATCTAGCGTGGAATTGTCTTTCCTCAGCAGGATCACTGACATCCTTCCTGCTTTAGCTGCCTGTGTTTCCTAAAATGGCGCATATATTATTAGAATCGTCTCAAACCTGTAGATTGAAGCAAAAGTCCTGCTGTTCTTCGAACCTACAGGGATAGCTTGCTGTCTAGATAGGTGAGTTACTGTAGATGTGTGTGTAGGTGGCGTGTAGTTATTGCATCTATCTCAGCTTTGTGTGGTACAAGGCGTATTGGGAGAGAAGTGTGCCTGCGAGAGGACTGACTGGCAAACGTACAGTAATGAACGATGCCAAAGACCTCGTTTTTCATCCGGGATACAAAATGTCAGGGAGGAAGGCCAGAAAGACATTTCCGCATGGTGAGTCTCTCGGCCGCAGCACATGGGACTCCAAGTGCACCTCATTAATCACAGCTAGGGGACTGGACGTCTGCAGCTCAAATGGCACCATATGCCCTAAATAGTTCACTACTTTTGACATAAAAGTAGTACACTATATAAAGAATTGGGTGCCATTTGGGCCACAGTCTATATCTGTAATTATGAGAGACTTGTAAGCGGGAAGTGCAGCTGGCTCCCTCTGAGAAGGTTACAAAAAGAGTAAACAGTGCAGTGCACAGGAGTGTGCCCTTACAAGGGCACGAAGACAGGAGCACCTGTTGCACATGTGTACTTATTGGGCTAATCGTCACCTGGTCCACTATGCATCAACATACTATAGTTGAAACAAACATACACACACTGTACACGTTTCATCTCTCTCCTTCATACACACACAAATATATGTCAACAAAGGAATGGTTTCTAACGTTTTATAACACTCACTGAATTATTTTCCCATCCCTACCTCATGTACCCTCGCCTCAGGCCTCCCCAGCCCCTCCTTCCTATCACCCCAGCCCTCCACACCACCCCTCCAGCCCCACCCAGTCCTCTGCATCCATAAATCGTGAGGACGGGGAGCAATTTAGAGGGTAATTAATTGATGCTGCTTCCTCGCTGTAAAAAGACAATAAATGAGTGTGGAGCTGGGGCCAGTGTGCTGTGTCAGTGTGTGTAGCTAATGACTCTTTAGGGCTGGGGGAAGCTGGGTAATAAATTAAACAGGAACGAACTGCCCACCTCCTCCTCTCCCTACCCCCTCCTTGCTCTGCATCTCTTCTATTGGGTATAGAACAGGGAGAGAGAGAGAGAGAGAGAGAGAGAGAGAGAGAGAGAGAGAGAGAGAGAGGGGGATAGAGAGAGAGAGAGGGATAGAGAGGGATAGAGAGAGAGGGCGGGCGGGGAGAGGGAGCGAGGGAGAGAGGGAGCAAGGGGGAGAGAGAGAGGGAGGGAGAGGGAGAGAGAGGGAGAGGGAGAGAGAGAGAGAGAGGGAGAGGGAGAGGGTGAGGGAGGGAGAGGGAGAGGGAGAGGGAGAGATAGAGAGGGCGGGGAGAGAGAGAGAGAGGGAGAGGGAGAGAGAGAGAGGGAGAGAGAGAGAGGGAGAGAGAGAGAGGGAGAGAGAGAGATGGAGAGAGAGAGAGGGAGAGAGGACAAGGCCATCACTGTGATGTAGTGGCTGTGCTGCTCTCCACTGCACAGGGCTGTGTGCGCTCACACATTCAGAGAGGCAGACACACTCCTCTGTTCACAAACTGAACACCCGCTGAAGACACAGAGAGCACGTTCAAAAACTTCACAACCGACATGACCTGTGGTTTATTCTCCCACGTTGTGTGACGCATTCCTCTATTTACTGCCACTACTGTCTGGCAGAGCTTGTAGTGCAGCTTTACGGTTGGTGAATATATATGACATCCTCAGAGTTAGTCAAACTAAGAACACACTTAGACTGTGTCACAAATGGCACCTTATTCCCTGCAGAGCCCTCTTGGGAAAAGTAGTGTACTGTATAGGGAATAGGGTGCCATTTGGGATGCGACCATACACTATCCATGACATCAGGCCCAGATGACATTACATTAGACCAGTGTCCCACACACCTTACGTACCTGTAAGTCATGGCGCTAGAGTGACTTCTGTGTTAATGTGCTGGAATGTACGCAGCCTACCAGTCTCCTTTTCTAGAGGACGACAGGAGAAACCAAGGACAAAACCCCTCCACGCGCGCACACACACACACACACTCTGCTGCTGCTACTGCCGTGTTGCCAGGTCCCACCAAACCCCTGTCTCTCTCCCCTAAGGTGGTCACTGAGCAAACCAGTACACAGAGAGGCGCGTGATGCAGCCCGAACACCTAAAAAGCCCTAATGCTGAAGGGATCATGCCCCATCACCAGGCGTGTGTCCCAAATGTCCCACCCTAATACCCAAAAGAGCCTGATGGGCTCTGGTCAAAAATAGTGCATTATATAGGGAATATGGTGACATTTGGGATGCAACCTAGATATGAAATTAATGAGCATTCACGGTGGTCCCTGGCCCACTATTATAATAAAGGACAAAGCAGGCATTCTTAGCTGCTGGCCAGGCCAGCGTTAGTTTCTCCTCTATCTCGCCCCAGTGGAGAGTGGGTCAGAACAGCTGCCATGGTGGTTAATTCAGGGGGACATAGATGAGGGTTGCGCAGGGCTAATTCAGAGGGACAGAGATGAGAATTGCGAAGGGCTCTAGACTGGCTCTGGTGCACCGCGGTTGTTTGGGACTGCCTGTAGAGTGAAGCGAGGCCTGCAGAGAGAGACTGCACTGCAGGGCGGGCACACAGAGGGGAGTCAGGGGTGATGTGTACCGTGCGTGCGTGTGCGTGTGTGTGCGTGTGTGTGCTGGCTTGCTTGTATACTATGTATTGTTTATGTGTGTGGGTTTTCCTGACAGAAAGATACAAATGAGGTCGAGGCAAATTCACTCCAGATACGATGACAAACACGGAAGACTTGCAAATGAGATTAAATCTAGACAAGAGAAGAGTAACGGAGGCTCAGTTCATGTCCTCCTAATTAGACATCACACCAATCTTTCCTCTCTCCCTCACCTCTCCCTCACCCCCTCTCTCGCTATCTCCATCTCTCTCCCTGTCCCTCTCCCTCTCACCACCTTCCATCTTTCCCTCTCTCACCCTCTCTCTGTCAACCCCTCCCTCCCGCTTTCTCTCCCTCCCTCCCTCCCTCCCTCCCTCCCTAGTTAACGA